>NW_023276807.1:197924102-198224102 GCF_003668045.3 Cricetulus griseus | reverse complement strand
CACTTTACTGAGTTGTCTCCCAACCCCTGAAAACATGTTTTTAAATGTATTCTCTTAGAGCAGGTTTGTGCTTACTGTCACATAAAGGGTTCTAGTTAGACACCTGTGATCTCTCAGAAGACTCTTGGAACAACTGAATTATCTAGTGCAAAGTATTAATAATGGAGGCTGAGACACCTTGACGAGGATGTTACTACTTCAAGTCAGTTTGAGTTCTGCCCTACCCCAGACCTCTTTCACGAGACCAAGTCCTCTTCTCGGAGTACTCAGGATATCTCTTTATGCTCTAAAACATGTCTCCAGGTTTGGGCAGAGATTGAGTTCTGATTTTATATTTTTTAAGTTAATGTTGTATTTAAATTAAAAACAATCTTCTTTTACATACCAATCTGGTTTTATACTTTTGTAACCCAATTTCTTACATTCAGATTTCCAAGAAGTAGATTGAATGCTAGAGGAAGGACATGAGTCAAGAGGGGAGAGTCAAACAGACTTCAAGAAAGCTGAATCTTCAGCAGTGTGGGCTCAGCTTAGCTCCTATCCATGTACCATACAGATGGCCATCCCACTCCAGTGCCTTGAGAACTTGTTTCTAAAGTTATCCCGGCCAAGGGACATCTCTACTCCATCGGATGGCTCTGTACAGCATAGTATTATCCTTGGCTGGAGAACAGAGTGAGCATGTGTGGATGGATGGGCCTGCAATATTTAATAGGACATTGGCTATAACTTTTCATGTCCTACCACCCACTCACAGCGGGGCCCGTCACATGAAACACTAACTGCCTTTCTTATCACCAACATTTGATGAGAAAATGCTGTTTGGCATCTTCCTCCAGGCAGAGGAGACATCAAACCATGTTCCTTGCAGCCTAGCACTCTGTCCACAAGAATTGACTTGTTTTTCTCACCCCAAATTTATAGACAGTTAGAAGGAAGTACATCCTGTTTGCTGTCTTGAGGGGCAGTGGGGTAAGGGAGAGAATGATCCAGGGAGTTTATTTTTCTCAAGACTTCCTCAAGCTGCTCTATGATTTTACACAAACCTCTCATCTATTCCTCTTCAATTTTATGAGCAGATTGTTCATCATCTTCTGATTTTCCCCCACTGAGTTTTCTTGGCTGACCCATGGTCCAATTATCAGAACTCCCAGGCATAGTTGGATCCTCCCTAACATGAATAGAGTTGTAAAAATATTAACCCCAGAAAATAAGACTTGTCACTGTGGCCTCAGGTGACATCCCTGTCCATTGAGTTAATGGTATGACTTAAAGTGAGAGTCCAAAGTAGGATCTTTTTTATTTTCCTGTTGGCTGATGATGATGAGTGTGTGCAGGGAAACAATGCAGAGCACCCGTGGTGCTCATGTCCCCAAGGTCTGGCTTGGCAGGGTGGTAGAACAAAAACTTCATCATACTATCCAAGAGAAAGTTGTTATTATATTCATAGGAGATGGATAATTAGAGGTAAATATTCACTTTCAGAAATGTGTTTAAGGCAATGCAAAATGTTCCTCCATTATAGATAGTTGCCTGCCTCGGACCATTGAATAACTTTTACTAGATCATAGTCCAGCCTTTTAGATGCTATCAGCTAAATACTCTGAGAGTGAGGCCTGGTTTATTTAATCTCCTCTTCCATTTAAGGCAAACCATATATTTTCCTTTCAATCCAGTTGTGTCTGATTTAACAAGGGCTCCCATTGTGCAGTCATCCTTCTTCAGCTTCCCACAGTAGGTTACACTGATTCCTAAGTGTCCCAACAGTTCATGAAGGTAAAAACAAACAAGCAAAAAAATCATCACCTGGACACTTTTTAAGCTGGTGCCCCAGACTCTGTGGACATAATGATTTCCCGAGGTTACCACACTGCAAGTTTGCAACAAATTCTGGGAAACTGCAGATGTTAAGAGTATAGATGTTTTTCAAACTTATTTGTAGGCAATGGCTTTCATGGCATAATATAGGTACAGTACATTTCAAGAGTGACCTTGAAGACAATACTGACACAACTTTGGAGGACCATTCCCTGAGTATAAATGGGGAGGAGAATCCATTCTTCCTTCAGAGAAGATTTCAAAGCTTTTATTGGGAGGGTTTAAATTCAAGTTTGAAGAAGTGGGGCTGAGGCCCCGTCCTGCTCTGTTGGCCATTCTTTCTGATGAATAAGTATGAAAACTGCTTTGAATTTGGTTTTCCCCTCCAATAAGGATTTATTTTCCCATGCAGTCTTTTCTTTGCACCTGAAGGAGCACTGAGGGTGAAAAATAGAGGCCTGCTTCCTGTTCCTAACTGGAGCCCTCAGAAGGTTGTCAGGCGAGAGCAGCAACTCTGTGGGATTTATGCCTGGGACCTGTCAGAGTAAAATGATCATAGCAAACCCTCTCTGCCATCAATCACTGAGGGACCGGGGATGGCAAGGACAGGCATTTTTCAAATTTCTTTACTGTGCATATTTAGTTTTGTGCCTGGAGGAGGACTAGCTCCTTTGAACCATTCTTGAAGATTTCTTTTCCATCAGATGGCAGCTCAGAGAACTACTTAATCTTCCCCCAAAGTGCTTCTCTCATTGGCCTGCTGAGAAAAACCATCCAGGGGGGCAGGAAGAAAGGGGGATGAAGGCAGGGATAATCCACCAGCAAGTCCAGAGAGAGAAGACACTGTTTTTGGAGGATGATGGCTCCAGCATCATGACTTTGGCACTCTCTTGTCTGCCTAAGGTTTCCTTCCTTCATTGTTTCAATGTCGTGTGGTCATTTAATAACAAGAACACAGAGCTGACACTGCTGGCCTTATCACTGGGAGAATTCTTCTATCCCTAACAGCTGTTTCCCACATTTGTCAAGGCAGGGTTTGAAGGGAAGTGGGGCAGGCATTCTTTCCTGCCCATCACCAAGGTCTGCTTTGTCGTGATAACATTCAAGGAGCGCATTTATTCCTCTTGCTACCGAAGGTGAAAGGCGAGGGTCACAGAGAGAGAAGACAAGAAGAAACCTGTTAGAAAAGTTTATAAATCTTGCCATGAGTACTCTAAACAAGAGCTGAGCCTGTGGCTGGATGTGTTACGTACTGCCACATTGAGAGGGACCTGATTCCCCAGGCCCTGCGAGCCATTCCTGTAAATAGAGAGAGAGAGAGCTGTTGCTCGAATCAGGTCTGTTTTGGCTTAAAGTCTGAGGAACACATTGCCTTCAAAGTGAATTCTTAGGTGTCACTTCCCATAAGTTATGGCAGAAGATTACAAAGCTACTGATATAACATATTAGTTTGATAGACAGAATTATACCCCCAACGCTTCCTGCTCTCCCCAATGACGCACAGTAACGAGTGTGTCTTGGCAGCTGCCTTGATTTACCACCAGTCTGGGAGGCCAACCGGGAGAAGGAACATTCACATGGATGCAGGGCCTGAGACTGGCCCCAAGCCTAGTTTATAAAGCTGCCCTGTAATTCACCACAAATGTGTCACCATTAAAAGGGGAAAAAAGGATTGCAGATAATAAATACTCTCTAATTTATTAGCTAACAACAAAGAGATCAGAGCCAGTTGTGATGTGATTGTTTGACATAATATTGTCAAGGAAAAAAAAGCTAAGTTGACCAGAGAGGTAAATTACACATTCAAGCAGATACATCAACTCTTGGCTTGTCACAAGCCCAACTAAGCAAAACACCAAACGGAGGAGAGAGCTGGCAGTGCTCAGTGCTATTTATCTCTGGATGAGACATATTCAAGAGCGAGTGAAATAAGACATACTTCTTTTGGACTTGGTCAGAGGCCAGGTTTTAACTGTTATAAATTAAATGTTTTGTGAATCGGATTTGGCAATTCTCATTGCTTTTGTCCTGGTGAGGAGATGAGAGATCCCACTGTTTGTCTGATACTGGTGGTTTGGCCAGCTGGGATATGGGCCTCCACAGTTGGGTGTTGGGAGGATTTACAAGTTGTGGTGACTGAAGCACAAAGCAGCAGAAATGTTCTAGAATGTGGTTCTTTGTAAACTTGGTGGCATGGAGAGAGGTGTCATGGCTTCATCCTTTGAAGTTTGGTAATCACCTGGGATGCCAGGACCAGATGCAGAGTCAGGGAGGAGTTGTGAGACCTTAGAGTTGGAGGAAGTGTTCTGTCTCATTCCACCCAGGATCTACAACCATCAAGTAGCTGGAGGCATTCCACAGCCTCTAAGCATCTGCTGTGAGTTATCCTAATGGAGCCGAGAGTCAAGGGAGCCTGCTGAGATGTGGTTTGACAAAAACAGTTACACAGAATGAGACTCCCAGTTCTGACTTTGGAAAGGGAGTATTTTTACCTGAGTGGATATTTTTGCTTTGTGTCGTGTTTCATTTGCCCTGGAGTTTTACCTGCTAGTTGAACATAGGTTTCTTGAATTTACCTCCCAATCTTGAGGCAAAAATGACAGATGACATCCCATAGGAAGGCTCAGGAGGGCATTATACTCTCAGTGATATGGATTCATGAACCACAAATCAGTTTTTTGTACAATTAATAAATATGCTGTCAATTGATCTGTATGAATGGATAGATATCCCTCCCCTCTCTCTGAGGTTTCACTCCCTCCTTCCTTCCCTCCTCCTACTTCCCTGCCTCTCTTCTTCCCTTCCCTTCCTCTCCCCCTCTGGAATTTGGTAGATCATTGAGACAATGATACAAGGCATATGGTGAAAATCTTAGAGAGAGAGAGACAGAAAGAGAGAGACACAGAGAACAAGTAAGTGTTTGGTACAATACAACCTAGATGCAAAGACTCTACCTCTTAAAATTTGCTGCAGTATTTTAAAAATTATTTAAGAGAGAAAAATGAACATAAAATCGAGTGGGTATGAAAGCTTGGAGCATCTGTAGAAACAGAGGAAAGGAAAAGATCAAAATATATTGTATGAAAATATTTTTATTAAAATTTATTTTACATAGTTTTAAATATATTTTAATGTTTTTAATATGCTGTAGATTGAAGCCAGGGCCTTGTGCATGTTACTGCCTTTTAACATTGCTTGAGAAGTGGTAAGTGACTTCTCACAGTAAGAGTCTAGCAGAGTGGTCCCTATATAGTGCTGTTAGCTTGACAACTTTGACTGTTGCCCTCCTTAATCTTCTTCAGCCTTGCTTGCTGCCAAGTTTGGTAGATATTGATCTGGAATTTCCCTGTAGTTGGCATCTTCCCTGGTTTTCTTGCTTTATTTGGGTAAACACCTGTTCAAATACTATTCCCATTTTGAATGGAGGAACTTGCAGATTTACATCTTTGGATCCCTGAGATTAGCTTGTCACAAGCATGGTTACCTTCCCTTGTGATCACATAGCTTCCACCTAGCCCTACCAACCTTCCCATTTTGTATGTTTGATCATACTGGCATTTATTGTGCTCTACAATCTGTGTTCCGATGCTGTCATTTTATATGTTCACAACACACTTGCTTGTTTTACTTTCCTGGTTATGGGGACTTCCCTTCCTTCCTCAGTCTACTCTATCTTTACAACAAGGTGTTCTATACAAATGCCACATTCTGAGCTTGGTTACTGACCACCATGAGTTTGTTTCAAGTTCACCTTATTTCAGGAAGTTATGACTTATTTTATAAGAACAGTGTAATTTTATCATGTCAACTCCCCCTTTTACAAATCTCTGAGAGTGCCTGCTTGCTTTGGGATAGAACCATGGAGCCCTAGGCTATCTGCTCAGGTCCTCTGAACCTTAGCCTACGTGGTTTTGTTGAACAAACCAAAGCGACTTGCTGTTTATTCATCCTATTCACAGTCACTAGGCAGGGTGTTTTCTCTCTTCTTATATCCCCACTGGGCCTCTCCCCAAGATCTTTCCATGTTCTGTTGGTTAGGAAGGGTATTCAAAAAGTCATTACAATGGTGTGCCTTTCACTGTCTCTTTGTTTTCCTTTATGGAGAATAAAATCATCCCAGTGTGTCAAATGAACTTTAGAGGTCTTAGGATGATCATAAAAATCCACAGCCACCTCAGTCAAGTAAGACTCATGAATGCTACCAAAAGAGGCAACCCCCAGCTGTTCTCTACATCAACAACAATTTCAAGATCGGGCTCTTGGTTTTATATTGTGTGTCATCTATTGGCGATGGTACCTAACCTTCAGAAGCATTGATTGTGATTAGGAGGATGACTCCATACTTACTAAGGCTGCTTTTACCCATGGAGGTGTTGAGTACCTGACATACACTGACATTCATACACAGGGCTTCTTTGCACTTTTATTACTCACTCACTCTATGACAATTGCTAGCATAGATTTAAAAAAAAAAAAGCAAGCATCATTTCACATCACACCATGCTAAGAAAGTGCATCTTTCCTCAACCTAGAAGATGGAGTATGCACCAGGCCACATGGCCCAGTGGATAGGAATGAATGGTATATTCAGTAGCTTTAAGGCAGCGTCAAGCAAAATAGATTTAAATCATTCTGAAAGATATAAATTCTAAGAATGGATATATTGTGCAGAATGAAATGAGGCCCACAAAGGAATTGATTGGGAAGTATACCAAATGGAATACAGTAGAACAGAAAGGCAGATATTGGAGAGAATAAAGTATGCTTCAGTTTGAAGGGTATTGAATTTACTAAGATACAACTGACCGGCTATAAAGCAAATGAATAAAATATGTAACAACCTCAGACGGACAGTCAATGTGAATGACTTAATACAGATCTATAGTTGCACGTGATCAACTACAACCTACACTGTGGAAGCATCTCATGTAATTTCTTTAGATCTCCCAAGAAAACCTGAGGCTTTAACCTTCACTGAAGTACTGAACCATTCTTAAAGGGGTGGGGATATGATGAATGGGAAATTAATTGGAAATATGATATTTTGTGTTGCATTGCCTTATACTAGAGAACCAAAGTGATTTTTTTTTTCTGGAATTGCAAGAGGATTTTAGATCAAATTGAACCAAGTATAGTAGTGAAGGCTGATTCTCCAGGGAAAGTTATTTGTATCTTATCGTGGTGTTAAGAGGCTACACATGCCTGGTGAGGCATCCTAATTTCTGTGTGTAGAAAATTATAAACTTGAGGTCAACATGGAAATCATCTTTCTGGGAATTGTCTTCTGTGCATGAAACAAATATTCATTCAACATCTCTGCTGTATTTTAGTTGGGACCTTCTAAAGAATTTTGATTTTTTTTTATGGTAGTCTCACTACAGGAGCTCATTTCCAGTGTTACTGTGTGGTACATGAAGGGTAGATCGAAGGGGCTAGTTTACTCCAAGATCAGATTCAATTGAATAAATACACTGTAGAAAGTTTAAAAACCATAAGAGCGCCTAAAATCAAGTGTGGACTGTATTATCAGCACTCACTGATGATTCAGACAGTGGAAGTGAGTACTCTGTGGAAGAACATTTTATCATTCTGTTTTAAATAATTGCTATTTTTCTTTTATATTTCAGTAAGGTTAATAATATTTTAATTGTGAGTAGAATTTATTATGTATTAGCACACTTTAAAAGCCTATGTGTCAATATGCATTATATTCTATGTGGAAGTTAATCTGGAGAACTCCAGCTGCATAGGGAGGTCCAGCATGTGTGAATTCATCTGTACTTATTTAAAAGAAAGTTCATGGTGGTTTAGAATGACTTACAGTTGCTCCTTAGTTTAAAATAGGGTTACATCTTGATAAACTCATAGTAATTGAAATTACCATAAGTTGAAATGCATAGAATGTACCTAGACCAGTGAACCTCACAGTGTGGCCAGCACATCTTAAACTGATCAGAGCTGAGCAAAGTCCTCTCCTACAACATAACCTACTGAAAAGACCAGAGTTCACCATGCTATGTCTACTGTAATGCATACTGATCTCAAAGCACCACTATTCTGTGCAGTATGAAGTTGTACAGAGTATGGCACAGCCGGATCTCAACAATAAGAATGTCCATGTGCATAGATTTACAAGAGTCTTGGTGGAGGGAAGAACAGATCAGCTTCTGTAGAATTAGAGTGTGGACTTCAAGTGTTTGTCCCTGAGAGCCAGGTATGACCGGTAGATGAGATGTCTGACCACCAGTATCGTGCTGCCGGCCTGCTCCACCAACACTCCAGGGGTTCCCAACTCTGCTTTACCATTAGGTTGGTGAATCTTGGCAAAGGTGGAAAGAAGGGAAACATGCTGGCTTGCTATTCAGGTTTAAGTTTGGTTTTGCAACTATGTGAAGTTTTAATTCCTTCCTTTTTGCTGATCCCAAGTTCTACTGTCAAATGAAGGACTAGAGAAATTGACACTGAAGAATTCTTCTGGCATGTGTGTTTTGCATCTACATCTTCTTTGACAATTATGAAGTGTTTTTTTTTTGTTTTTTTTTTTGTTTTTTTTTTTTGTTGTTGTTATCTTTCCTCTGTTCACCTTACTTAGCCCTTGGTTTGGGAATGACCAATGACTTGCTTTAGATTCTCTCCCAAGCTTCCTAATCTGTGGATCTTGGTTCTTTAGTTTTGCTGAGCTCCAAGGTGCATCTCTCCTGATGCACTCATGCAGTTTAGTAGGTTCACTTGAAGTAAGTGTGAACCCTTCTTGGTCAATGTGTCTTTAGGCCCTCTGTTGGCACATCATGCTGAAGCACTCTCACTGATCCTCTTTCCCTTTCTTTAAACCCTTCGTATCAACTTTCTCTAGCCAAAACACACTTGTCCTTTGTCTATGGGAACATTTCCAAGACCCCTCACATGGGCCAAATACTCGGATAGTCAATTCTAAATATCAAATGGCAGTGTTTGCATGTGATCTGTGTAACTCTTCCCTTATATTTAAGATTGCTTTTAGATCTTAACTATCTCTTGTTCAGTGTCATTGCTGTGTTAAGCAGTGGTGATTGTTAAGACAGTAATTACAGAAGAAGTCTGTACAGGTACAGTGCAGATGAGGATTTTTTTCTCAAACATTTTTGATCTATAATTAGTTCATAATGAGAATATGAAATCCTTGGATATGAGGGGCTGGCTATATAAATATCTCTTAACAACATTTCTCTCATAGTAGAAACAATATAATTTTTGTGGAATTTTGTGAAGATAGTAACATCTGTTTTTAGGGGAAATTCTTCTTTCATAGTTGTTTATAAACCATTTTTTTTCAGAATTCAAAGAAAAGGTCAGATGTCATTGTTTTGAAGGGTACACTCTGAATGTCATAGGATTGATGGTTGTTTGGACTGCACTTCTGAGGCCATCTTTTCTAGGAAGTTGATTCCAAGGCAGGACCATTTTAAATATAATGGTTCAATTTGTTTTATTATAATGTGTGACCACAAAAGGAATTTCCAAGAGATACGGCTTTTTTTTATGGCCATCAATTTATCTAATTCTTTCTTTTTATGGTTTTTGGAAATACCAGTTTAGAGCAGTGCAGAATGCAATGAAGAATCAAATCAAAACATAAACTCTCCATTTGGGAAATGGAGTTGAGGTTGTCTGAGTTTGTCAGTGCTTCTGCTAAGACATTGTTCCCCTAGATTAGCATATGGTCACTTTAATTCCCTTTTTGTCTTTTAGACAATAATAAAATGTTCTTCCATAGCACACGGCTCAAAGTTCCACAAAATCCCTCTAACATATTTAAAGTTTTGTTCTCTCCCAATTGAACTATGACTCCCAGGCAGCTCATGTTCATTCTGGAAACTTCACTTTGTTCATTCCTGGATGATCAGCACCCACAACACCACTTACTAGGTGGCACATACTTTTGTGCCCAAATGGAAGAATGGGATACAGGGATGAGATATTGTGTGTTGAGTTAGCTTTTCCTGAGGAGACATAAACATCTATTTAGCCCACCAGAGGCAATGAGTTTATTGGGTTTACTTATCCACAGATGAAGTGTTGCTTATAGCAGTTTGGGTGACTCCAGGATACCTGTATCACCATGAAAGACCCACTCTGTGTGGATGGAAACCTCATGGAAGCCGCATCATAGAGTTCCACAGTTGTCAACCTTCTACTTCATACAAAGCCCTAGCATCTCCCATGACTGTTTGCACTCAGGAGAGGGCAGGGGAGAGCAATGTCTAGATGCTCAGGTGAGGGATCTTGTGATTCTCTCTTCCTCCAGTAACTAGGGAACATCAGCAGGTCTATTGTGTTACCATAAATGTATCTATCTCAGAAGTGTTGTATCCAGTTCTCATGGCTACTGATCACAGGTACTCTATTCTCTAAGACAGCATTCATGGTATACGCAGAGAAAAGGCAATACCATAGCATCGTGTCCACCAGACTCTCTGTCACTGTGACAAATACCTGACAGACACAGTGTGAAAGAACATAGATGCTCACCTTATGGAAACCAGGGAGCAAGGAAAGAGAAAGAGAGGAAGGTGCTAGAAGCATGTCCTCCTGCCCCCAGTAACCTACTTTTTCCACCTAGTCCCCACCCCTTAAAGGTCCCAGTAGCTCCCAACATAGCAACAGTAGCTGGGGACCAAGCCTTGAGCACCACAGCTTCTGGACAACTTTACATTCAGGTTGCTGTGGCATACCCGCTATAGGGCATAAAAACTGAAGAAAATAATGAGTTGATGGTGGTGATAAGCCTGCCTGAGATAGTCAGAATTGAACTCGGAGTCCATCTTTTGTTTAAGTGGCAAAACTTCCCTTAACTCCATTGCTTCCTATGGGGAAACAACAACAAAGTTCAATTCAGCTTTCTTAAGTGTTCCCTTGCCAGTGAAGGTTTACCTGTATCATAACATACATAGGGACCCTTATAAGATTTGGTATACCACCGCCATTCAGAAGGGTTTAGCTCACTCTGTAAAGGAGATCTGAGGGCTGGAAAGAACTCTGTGGCTAACATGCTTATCACACAGCCTGAAAAGATGGGTTTAAATCTCCAGCACCTGCATACAAAGCCTGGTGCAGCAGCATGTTCCTATAATCCTGGCACTGGGGAGGCAGGGAACAGAGGATCCTGGGAGCTTGCTGGCCAGTCATTGTAGGCAAATCAAATCAGTGAACTCAGGTTTTAGTGAGAGACCCTGCTTCCAAAAATAAGTTGGGGAGCATTCGAGGAAGAAGACATACAATATCAGCCTCTAATTTCACATGCATGTGCAACCATGTGTCACATGAGCTCATGAACCCTTCTGCATTCATGCATGGAAACACACATACATACACACACACACACACAGACACTCACAGGCACACACCTCAGAATCCAGGTTCTTGGCTTTTTCCCCCTTTGTGACAGTCTTAATAAAATCATGATAGTTATCATGGTGAAGGATTTGAGGCAACTTGGTTGATCTCACAGTGTCTGTCCAGATGATAGTGGAGTAGATCAGATTTTTGCTCCCCTAAGTTGGGGACACTTTGGCCCTCTGGAAAGGGCTGAGTTCCCAATCCTTATGTCTGGTCTGTTTTCACATCTGGGGAGAGGAGTACTGCACACTACAGAGAAAGGTACAGGATGATCAGATACCGCAGAGGGTGAAATTGAACGGAACCCTGTAGTAATACAGCAAATGGGGACAGATAAGAATCCTCCTCCATGCTTACCCTTTGGAGCTCATCCTTGCCAATTTCCACGTGAGGTTCAGTAAATTAAATAAGCTTTCCCTTTTCCTGCAGCTGCCTGTGACAGCACAGCACTTCATCCTGGTATCATAGACAGGCACTCACCTTCCAAGACGGGAGCCTGACACCTTTCAAAAGTGAAGGGACCTGTGGCAATTTTAAGCATTCCAACCATATTAATTCTGGTGACAGTTATCCTCTGAGTCATTTGGAATAGCTTCCCTCTTTTCAACTCTCAAAATTTATATTTGATCCTTATAACCTCTGGGGCCATAGCAGTAGCACTGTGTGTGTGTGTGTGTGTGTGTGTGTGTGTGTGTGTGTGTGTGTAGCAGGAAGCAAAAGGGGACTGTCGAACTGGTCCGATTTCAATCTTTTCCATTGTTTACATGTTCCCATTCTTTATTCACCTCCTCAGGGAGAAACCTCACATTTCCAAAGGAAAGGCTGGGTGTTTGAGAGTTCTCCCGCTGAGGCCTTGGTTTCTGTTATTGCTCCTCTGCCAAGGCTGAAAGCAGAGTGCTGCATGTGTGTCAAGAGTTAGTCACTAGGATGTTCAACTGGACGGGCCCTGTGGTTCTCCTTAAGCACAGCTGCTTGCTGGGTAGGAAGGCCACCATGTCTTATACAATCATACTCAAGGCATCTATCGTCAGGACAGGAAGCTTTGTGTGTCTGTCACAAGCAGGTGGACAGACTGGAGGAGAGCCCACTGTTTATACTGATGAGCTGTGCTGTCCTAGCTGAGTCTGACACTAGTGACTGTGGATGTGATGTGGTGTCTTTATTCTTCCATGAGTGCTGACTTGACATTATTATTAGTTCATCTGTAAGTGAGAAATGCTTAGTTCATCCATGATAACTTGACTTATGAACTAAAAGACTGATTTTTTTGCTTTGGAGGCTTGTGTGGTAGTCACAGAGCTTCTAAATTGTTCACATCTGCTTTTGACAGGTCCTCTTTCTGGTATTGGGAAATAAATTATTTGTAAGATTCCTAAATGGGCATGGATAATGACATTGTTGTCAAGGTTGCAGGTTAGATTGCTTGAGTTTTGAATCCTAAAATTGACCCTCAATTCTGGTGTGGTATTTGCCCAGTTAACTGGCAGCACATCACAGTGTGCCGTGGGGGCTGCCTGCCCCTACACTTTGGGAGTTGAAGAGGAAATAAGCTGTAGAAGTTGTTCCTTGATGGGAAGGCCAAGGAGATGGACTAGGAATCAGCCAGTAGGATTCCATGCTTGCTTAATAATGCTTTTCATCAACCATGAGATTTCATCAATCTTGAGATTGTCTCCTATGCCCTAGCTCCCACTCTGCATTGAGCAGAGTAGAATATATCACCTCCTTTCTGGATGCTCCATTCCTCTCCTCTCTATGTACAGGAGTGACTAGGCTGGTGCATAGCTCTTAAGTTTCATTCCATGGAGCTGCATCAATGACATTCTGTTTCTTTGGCTATGTGATTCGTCTGCCCATTCTCCTTTTGCTTTCCTTGTCTACATGAGGTTAACTGAAACTCGACCTAATATAACTTTTGATGATATTGTGCTTATGGATCACCTTGGGAGAGCTTGCATCATGAATACCACTTACCTTCATGGAGAAGTGTGGTCCTCTGTTGTGTGTCCATTGCTAGCAGCTATGAAATGCCAGTAAATCAGAAAGTGAGCCATGCTCTTTGAGCTTTGGAGCATTCTGTTTGCAAGGGCATTGGCTTGTAAATGAGTAAATCAACTCTGTCCTGCCCTCACTGCTTCAGGAACATCTTTGACTCTGTGGGATGGGCTTGATTAGTCAGTCTGTCACTCTCCCTCACTTAGAGGTTGAGAGTGTATCTCCTCCTTGTTTGTTTTTTTCCCCCTGGTATGTTTAGTGAGCTTATTGGCATCCTAGATTTTATTACTAGCCACTGACTTAGCCCTTGTCACAGAGATTATTATATGAACCCTGAGTGACTTCTGACTGCACAAGGGATTTAGATTTACATTTTTGCATTCCAAAGTCAAGAATATAAATGACTAATGGAACACTGAGCCACTGGATATTTATATATCTATTTTGAAATTTACATTTCTTCCTTTCTGATGATGAGGTTTGCTGTTTCCAGGGTCATAGTTGATGGACTAGGAGCACCAACAATGACATAAAGCAATCAGCCAGGGAGAGATCTTCCCAGCCCCCATGGCACACTGTGATGTGCTGCCAGTTATTATGCTGGCAATTCTGTGGTAATCAACCACCCCCCATCTCCTTGACTATCTCCCTGCTTCTCTTTTATGATGTCCAATAAATTTTACATGCTTCAATTTACCTCATCTACCAACCTAATACTGTTTGAATTAAATGCCTCTTCTTTAGCTTTCAACAATGGAAACTTTGCCTTTCCACAACCAAATTGTTCAGAAAGACCACTCACGACTATGGTAAAAAGTGACTGGTGCATCGCCCCCACACAGGTATAACTTGCAAATTTGTTGGTGCCTATTGGGGGATGGGATAAGTAGGTTGTTGAGCTTCTAGGATGCATGATGTATTGATAGAGAAGAAAACATCTCTAAAGAGGCATCAAGTCATTTTGGATGAATAGGCTATATAAGATTACACCTACTGTCAAAGGTCCCTGCTTCTATATACCTTCCATAGCATATAGTAAGTATAAATGGCAGTAGCCATGAACATGATAGAAACATTTCTTACACATCTATACAGGCTGAACTGTTCTTTTACAAGCACACATTTTAAAAATCTGATCATAAGATTAAGTAGAGAAGTTGAGTTATTCCTGATAGCCTTAAGGTTGACTCACTAATGGGTGATGGGGCTAGGGTCTGGTTCTGGTACATGGTCTTAAGGGAGGTCTAGAAACAGTGGCCTCCAGGAGAAATGTACAATGTTTCTCATTCATTCAATTCACTTACCAACTCCTCATATTTTCTACTCATATTAGTATCCACAAAGTATTTCCTTCGTTCAGACCTGTTCTGGACACTGAAGCCACAGTAGTAAAGAGGACCAATGGTCCCTGCTCTCATCTCATTAATATTTGAATAAATTCAGCAAGGCAGTAAGCATGAGCGCAAGCATGCTTCCTAACATTGACTAGTATCTCACATAAAAGGAGGTAGAACTATGTAATGGAAAATATCCATCTTGGTACAGGGGCTCCTCTATCTACGATGATCGCAAAAGGGCATGGTGGACAAAAACTCATGTAGACACACACACATAGACATAAACACAATTAAAAAATAAATAGATTAAAAATAAATAGATTAAAAAAAAAACTTCTCTGGCAAGGGCATTTGAGTAGGGCCCTAAATGATTAAGATGAGCAGAGAGCTGCGTCCATATAAGTAGGACTTAGGTAAAGAAAACCCCAGCACAAAGGACCAAATCAGGAATCAGTGTCTTGTGTGGGAGAACAAGGAAAAGCCAGTTTGGTCCACACATAGTTCATGATGGAAAGGTGGTGTTTGGGAAGGAGTTTGGAGGCTGTGCTTTCTTCCACATTTGTTTGTTTGCTTGCTTGCTGGCTTATTTTCATTAGCAAATATTGTTTTTAACCCATTCTCTTTTATGAAGGGTCTTGTTTTTCCTTCTTCTAGGGCTGGAACCTTACCTCATAATGGGCATTTCAATCCCCTTCATGATGCAGCCCATTGTTTCTCAATGGGCTACCTCACCTTGTCCCAGCCAAGGCAGCATCTGAAACAACAAACAAACAAACAAACACCAGAAATTTCTGGCTGAGAATGGCTCAGAAAGGCTGCATGTCTTAACATAATTAAATAAAAGCCATGGTGCATCCTGTCCACTGAACAAGGTAGGCGGCAGGCAGTAGTAGCTAAATGCTCCTCACTGACGCCATGATGTCACCTAAAAGTTGTATGACTTCACAGAAGCAATTAAATTGTCCTGTTTAATCAATAGTGAGGCCACCATCAATAATAATTATTACTTGTATTGATTTGATAAGTGCAGTGAGACTAGTCACAAAGACTAGCTGTTAGCTATGGCCAAACCATGGACTTGCCAGGCTGAATCTAGAATAAGTTCTCAAACAATCTTCCCACAGATCTATAGGCAAATAAAGATTTTTGCCTCATAAAACATCTTCCTAAAAATTAATTAATAAAGTCCTGCTTTTTATTCAGGATAAAAGTTTTAACCTTTTAGACCTCAGTGGCAAGGGTGTGCCCTTTGTAGTTAGTGATTAAATATGCATTTTCTCTCTTTTAGTTGTATTGATTATCCATACTGCTTTCCTGTGATCTCATTTTAGCCAGAACTCTAGGTTCAGTAGGCACAAAAGAGACCTGGATTTCCCTTAGTGGAGGATGTACTACCAGATAGATGCTGGAAAATCTACAAGGATGGTGTTACCATTCTTCATCTCATTTGGAGTTTAATACCTCGGTGTGGGAGTTCCAAAGTCCTGCATGACTTCACCTTAGCTTTTGACTAATTTTGTATACATATAACCATGGGAAAGATGCAGAGTAAATAGTATATGTAAAGTGAATGAACATACCATGTTAAATTAAAGATGCTTAAGAAAAGTGGTTGACACATTTGAACTTTGCTGGTCCCTGGTACTTTTCAGGATATTTGATGAGCATTTGCAATGACAGAAATCGTGGGGAATGGAAGAGTAAACATTGACTCAGGGCGAAAAGACAGGGTCTTAAGTTATATTTGTATCGTCCACTGTTAAAGGCAAAAAAATGCAGAAAGGCTCCATCCATCCTTATCATCCCCCATGCAGAGCCATGAGGGAATGGGACACGGAGAGCTTTCATCATATTCCCATAGAAGACAGCTTTGTGTAAGTGTCCCCTTACCTCAGTCACAGTAAAATTCTCACGAATTGTGAATGACAGAATCCCAGCCTGGAGTTTGCCCAGACAGTTTATCTAGGAAGACGTGGACATTGCATCCACTAAAATTTAATCCTCAGTGAAAGATAAAATGCCATGTGGAACTTGTATGGGACACAGCTCTCACAGTTCTCCTCCAAGGGCTGTTTTGTTTGTTTTGTTTTTAGAGATTTTTCCAGGTTTGCAATAAAATGCAGAAATGGTTTTGTAGGAGAGATGGTGTGAAGGTGTCTGAGAAGATGTTTACATGTAAAGGCTAAATAGATTCCTCATTAGAAAGGATTGGCAAGTAGCTTTAAACTTGATTTATCTTCTTTTTATTAGAAACACATATGAGCATGGGAAAGACTTCAAGATTCTTGAGTCATCTGTGAGCACTTGACAATCATACTTAGTCAAGGAGCAATTTGTGAGAGCAGGCCTGTGCCGTGGGACATCCTAAGGGAAGCTTAGGGCTAGAGTTTTAAGAAGTTGACATTTTTCTTTTGGCCTATGGGTATAGTTACATATATGGTACATGTCTGTTCATGCAGGACAATCTTAGCAGGGGACTCTCTAGCAGCACTGTCTAGTTTGTGCCATATGAATGCAAGACACTGTGCTCCTTAATTTTAGATATGCCATGTAGGTCCCCTTCAATTCACAAATTCCTAACCTGGCTTCATGGAATGAGATGTGGTATTTTGGGTAGAACATACCATTAGATTTCAGAACTCAGTTCCTTGGGATGCCTTTTGTTGATTCTTACAGAAGTGTGTGATGTTTATGCTTGAAGCCAGTGGAATTAACTTTGAAAACTGATACCTCACTGGAATGTTTAGTTATTTTTGACATACTTACTAGTTAAGAATTGACTAGTAATTTATTATAACTTCTGAAACTTAATGGCATTGAAACAATAAAGGATGCACTACAAATGACCCATGTACTCAATTTTAGGTAGGTCCATCATTTTTGCTCTTGAAGACCCCTTCAGCAGCAACTCTCAATTTTTCTTACTTATGGCATCATCTTCATGTTGCCCAGAATAATGACATTCTCTATTCTGATGCCATAATTGTTTAGTATTTACTCAGTATGAAATCTTACTGTGAGTTAAGAACACTTTAGTTATCCCTTTGATCATTGCATCTCTTTTCTTAAGTTTTTATTCAAATCCTAGTTGCCTCTGGTTGAAGCAACTCCACATTTAAAAAAAAAAAAAACATAAAAACAAAAAAACGGAATCAATCCCAGAATTAATGTGTTCATATTCTACCTGCTTTTTATGGTTTTCAACATTCTGAGAATTCTAGTATCTTATGAGGGGTTTTAGTTATAAGCAGTGAAGAATGAGAGTATGTTATAGTCACTTAATCCCACCAGGCAGAAGTTAAAACTGTCATTCAATTAAATTGCATACATGACCTTTTTGTTTTGTTTGTTTATTTGTTTGTTTGTTTGAGACAGAGATTCTCTATGTAGCCTTGGCTGTCCTGAAACTCACTATGTAGACCAGACTGGCCTTGAACTCACAGATATCCACCTGCCTCTGCCTTCTGAGTGCTGGGATTAAAGGTGTGCACCACCACCACCACCGGACTGGGCCCTTCTCTTCTTAAAGTACAATGCATACTTTTTCTTTCTTCTTTTGTTTTGCATAAAGCTATTGTGACTTTTTTCTCAATTACTTGAGTTGATGGGTCTTTATCTTCTGGTTGATAAGCTACTGTCTTCCCTTTCCAGTTTGATGATGTTTTCAACCAGACCTGCACACTTGGCCACATCCTCCCTTTTCTCTTTGTGTTTGAGCGACAGCGTGATTCTACACTGAAAACGGGCTCTTAAATATCTTTCTGCTTGTGGATGACACACTTCTTTCGTGCTCCAAGTTTTAGTCTGAAAAGGAAGGGTTGAATTTTTATCTAGGTTTTTTAGCTTGAGAAAATGCTGTGGGGAGGAGGCTGGTTGAGCTGAGAAGGGTTGTGATCTCCAAGAAAGATGCACTCTCTTTTCTCTCATCAGATGGTCTTTGGAGGCATTCAGGGTTTACTCTTGGGCTCTGAATATTTGACCAACTCCGTGTGGAGTCTTAGAGTCATCATGTCCATTAGTGTGAGTCTATCCCCTTCTTAATCTCCTGGGTCTGGACTATTTTTTCTCCAGTATACTTGTTACTTAGAAGAATTAGAAGATAAGCGTATCTATCTAGAGTTTACCTCTTCCTGGATTTACAGACATTCATGAGAAACTTCAGGCATTTGTGATCTCTCTGTGTAATTCCTGATGATATATGGTGGTATTTGGACATAAACTATGCTGTCCTTCAGATCAACCCCAGAGCCCTTTGTGTCTTTAATCAAATTCCAATTTCTAAATTTTATTGCATTTGCTTTTCTCCCTTGCTTTGTTTGGTTTTTATTCTGTTACTTGGAGTATGTATGTGGATTTCTAATTTTATTTTGTATAAGTGGAATAGATTCTATGGTCAGCTTGTTTTAGATACTTAAGCGTTTTTTTACGTGTGAATATAATATGTATGACTTGGTATGCATGTCAAGTATCTAACCTCATTCTTTAAACTATCTTCAGAATTCTTTGGGGCTCAAGGAAAATCCTTGACCCTGTGTGATTTGTTTCTTTTTTATACTTTTACAAAAGATTATGTATTATTTTTAATTGTATGTGTGTGCGCACATGAGTACAGGTTCCTACAAACAGGTCCCCTGGAGCTGGAGTTACAGGCCATTTCGAACCACCTGATATGGGTGCTCTGAAGAGCAGCAGCACATGAAGCCATCTCTCTAGCCCATGATTTGTCTCTAGAGTGTTTTGTCTGGCAGTCATCTCTGCCTCTCTGAAGATGGGCAGCATGTACCACATCCAGGCACCCTGCCCTCACTAGTAACTGTGAACTTTTATGGATGTGCCCCATCTCTTCAGCTGGAACAAGTCTCTTTGAATGGAGAGACCATAGGATGATTGGGTTGTTTTGATTGCATTTGAGAATGAGGACTCCATGAGCAAACGTGGATGCTTAATTTGTTCATGTGTGAGTCACCCTAATTAAAGTAGGCATTTTTTGCTGAAATCATGGAGCTACGTCCCTAAAAAGTGAAGTTTCCCCTGAAGCTGTGATGACTAATAAGTGGAACTCCATAAAAGCACAATGAGACAATGACCACAAAGGTATTTTATAAATTAGTGTATGTTTAGCACACATAGGATTGTGATATTATTCTCACACATGTCACCCGTGTGCCACTAATCGTTGTCACCGGTCAGCTGAGGAGGCAGGCTTTCTTCATTGCTTCTTTGTTCTCTGCTTTTATCCTGACCTTGACATTGGAGCAGTGACCCTCAGCGAGATAACCTGACAGTCAGCAGTGACTCACCCTCTGCTATTACCTGCATTTGTCAGGAGTGCTCACGCAGCATGTATGTAATTCCCCCATGTTTCTCATCCATTGTCTCTGCAATAAAGCATTTTCTATTACAGAAATCTTGAATCTAATTTGACAAAAGCCCACTATGAAGCCTCCTCTGTCTTCTTCCCTCCTCCGGACTGCCAATAATGTCTGTTTCAGACTTGAACTCAGCAGCTAATTGAACTTCCCTGCAATATTTTGCATAACATGTTCCCAGAGAGATGTGATGCTGTTGTCAGCCACTCTCATAAGCTACCTTCCTGACCAGAGACAAATCACTCTGACAACTTGGAGTGGATCTGAACAGGCTTGGAATTTATCAGGTTGTGTTTTCATGTGGGTTTATGTTGTTTATTTTTTTTTAACTGTAAAATCCTTGAGGATAGGAAAAATTATTAAGAGTATTCTAGAAAAACAAGGAAGGTGAAGGAAAGAGATATCTAAGGAATCTTAAAGGAGCTGAGTCTGGTGATAAGGAGTGCTAATCAGATACATGAGAACTGTCTACATCTGTGGCTAAGAGTGCAGACCTCAAGTGTGACCAGTGATAACTATTTGTCCTTGGATAAGTGACTTAACCTTGCTAGGTCACTTCTGTAATTCGGAGATAATAAGACTATCTGCCTCCTAGGGATGTTGATAATAAATATGACATGTTTTTATTTTTTTAGCAATGCTCGAAACATAATAAAGGCAAAAGCATGTATCTACTATCATCACCATCATGGTCCTATTAGTCATCAGCAAAGTAAGCAAAGAACAAGAGTGAAGCTATCAACATTATGTAACATGAGCGCAGAAATGTAGATTTACAATACCAAAAGTAGATACAGGCTAAGGGCTAGAAAAATATCAAGGACTCCTCATGGGCATTGTTTTAAACGTTACATGTGTTATATGATACTGTTGACACCACCAAGTAGGTGTCACTTTTGTGGTATGTTGTAGACAATGAAACAGGTATTGAAAGGTTAAGTAATCAGCCCAGAGGCCATAATAAGTAATTGTTAAGAGTGCCTCTGACCAATTTGTAAACTAAACACTCCATGTGTGTTGGTGGGCAGTGGGCATGGGAGTGGGGTGTGGTAGTGGTGGGGATTTTCCGAAGATCTAAAGCCATTTATTCATGAAGTTAATTAGGCATTTATGTAATGTCTTTGTATTTAAGGTCATTGCTGAAGAGGGAATTTTGAAAATGTCTTTTGTCAGAAAGAGAATTGAGTGAGGGGCATGTGAGTCCCAAGCCTGGGATCAGGTACTAATGATCATGTTCAAGGTACAAAGAATTAACCAGGAAAATTGAAGTGCTTGTGGGATGTGTGGGCAATGTGTGGGCTTTGGGGTGTCAAAGGCAGATATTCAGGTGTTTCAAGACTTTATAATTTTGTGACTTTGGGCAAGCTGGTTCAGCTTGATGTGTGAGGCTGAGTTTCTCCAGTGGTCAAATGAAGGTTTATGCAGGAACAGTTCTGTGTGTCTTTAAAGTTCTGAAACTCAAACATCCTCATGTTGTCTACACTGATACTGGGAATTATCAGTGCCATTTATTTAACATTTGTTTTCTATTTTGTGTTTGCACATTAGCCATTCTTATCATTTAGCCCGACTGTTCAGGCTGTCCTGTGATCTTACTGTGTGATTTGTTTCATCACAAATCACAAAATACTGGAACATGTATTCCACATCCTGAAATTCTCAGGCTTCCAAGGGTCCTAAACTTAATGACCCCAAATCAGTGCTATTCATACTCTTGATAGTGATGCAACAATATCCAGTGTCACCTAAAGTTGAATGTAGCGTTATGAACACCCCATAAAGTCCAGGTTCAGATGCTTTTAGAGAGAACCTACTTTTTTTTGTAAGGTACTGGGTTATGTACATCAAAAACTAAACATCGGTCAGATGACTCCAGCCTTTAAGAAACTTACCAAAGAACAACCCACACAGCCATACTAGAATTCAGGCTTCCATGGACTGAGAAGCCCTAACCAACTGAGTCCTTCCCTAGACACCTTCAATCCCCATGACAACACCCCCACCCTGTGGTTGCCTGTTATCTCCTTGACCGGTTCACTGATACAGAATGCAATACTGTCCTCTCTGGCCAAGGTAGCATCATGGCTTCTCAACTGGAAGGACGAATTCTAGTGAAGAGCCATACACAGTGCCTTACACTGGTGATGAGCCATGGAGACCATTCATGACAGACATTTGGAAGATGAAGGGAAATGAACTGGGACTTCAAAGGTCCTTTGTTGGATTACTGTGATGGCAACATAAAAAGCAAAGGGCATGTTGTGAGAATATCTCATGTAACAATGACAGGCTGAAGGTAGGGGGTCAAAGGACCAGTTAAAGACAGATTGGAGCTATAATTTGGAGGACCTTGAATACTTTCTACAAGTCAAGTAAGGGAATGGCCCTCATGAAAGTCATAATTCTACATCCTGCAAGTGGCTGGTTGAGTAAATTCCCATCTGTAATCAAATCTGATGTACTCCCCCATAGGCATAGCCCTTTTACTCACCTGGATAGCTAACCTACCTGCCCCCATGGCTTTCATTCAATGCAAAGAGACATGGTTAGACTAGGAATTATATAAGGGCCCTCTGCTGGCCCGATTTTCCACGCAGACTTGTTTTCTATGCCCAACAGTCCTAAGAGGAAGCTGTGTCAGTCTGCCTTACCTGACAGAGCCTTAAATCCTCTGAACTCTGTTTCAACTGTTGGACATGTGCCAAGTAGCAGAGAGAGAGAGAGAGAGACAGACAGACAGAGAGAGAGAGAGAGAGAGAGAGAGAGAGAGAGAGAGAGAGAATGCTGATTTGGGGGTTGGGACAGGACAGGTGTGGGTGAGTGATAAACAGGTTTTTACCCATGACTTTGTCTCTCCTTATGATAATGAACTCATCACTAGCAAAGGAATTGAGTGCAATGATTTCTCCAAAAGTCATCGACCCCCATTGCAACCCTGCCTAAAAATATAAATACATCCTTCCTGGGGACATATTTGCATTTTTGGGTGAAAGAAATTCATATATATGGGAAAGATGCCTCTGTAATTATAGAAAGTTTATTTCTGTCCCCAGATGTCAGCAATCAAATTCCCCATAAATATATTTCGTGTAAATCTGTCGGCAGCTGGTCTCCATTCAGTCTTCTGGAGATATTAGCCTGTCTTTGAGTTTATGACAAAGTTAAAAATTATTCATTAAACTGACCTGCAGTATATTCAGTAACTGGAAAATTGCCTTGCAGTTCTATTTGGTTTGTAGATGTGATCACAAGTAAATTTTTAACTTAATTAATTGGCCGTTTCTGTTGACAAGAAATTTATGTGGTAATAATTTGCTCGAAATAGATGCCGACTGTAGGAAATGAGATATCCATCATAGGCTTGTGTTCCAGCAGCTGCACAGTGGCTATTATGAAAGTATTTCAGCCTGCGTCGACCCCAGTGTTTGTGCAGTCAAGATTATATATACCCACGATCCATGGCCTGCCAGAGAGGCGCTGGTGGAGGTCTATGATAACAAAGACTCCGTGATTTATGGCTTGCTGTGAAAGCAGAGCTTGATGAGATTAAACAATTTCATAGCACAAGTGTTTCTCAAGACCTGATTTGTAGTTGCAAGCTGATGGTAAATCACATTTATATATCTGCAAGCGTGCTCAGCAGAGGACTGCAATTACAGTTTAAGACAGCTACTTTTTATTTAATTTTTATCCTGGTTTTGTCTCTTTTATATCCCCTTCGTCTGCAAACCGTTCACCTTCACAAGTCCTTTCGTGGTTAGGAGGCCAAAGATTGAAGTCAATGATCTTCTGCCAGCTGGGGAGGGAGGCAGGGGAGGTTCTCAGAGCTGTGTGGACTGGCTCAAACTGGATTTGACTGGTGTGAGCTCTTTGTTCCATTCTGTGTCCTGTTTTGCTTCTCCGGGTGGGTGTAGGGTGTAGAGCAGACACTTGTGCTTCCTGGCACACAGATGGAGGCCAGAAGACTTCATCATGTTGGTTTGGACAGCATCATCAGGTACATGATATGCAGCAAAGATGAGGATTGCATTCATTTCTGAAGTTGGATTGCAAGGTAGTAAGAGAACTCGGGTTTCACAGCTGGCTCCTCTTGAGTGTGACACTGGAACTGTGCTTCCCTTGAGTGAGTGTGGCATTGGAATGGTGCTTCCCATGCAGCCCTGTGAAGACTAAATTCTGGAACAAGTCCATTTAGTCATTCTTTTTTTTTAATTATCTGCTGTGGCTTCATCCCTGTGCTAAACAGTGGTACAAACATCTCTGCCTTCATCATGATCTATATATGTTGCTAAAAATAATAAAAATAATATAACAATAACACCACCACCAAAAATAATAACAATAATGTCTTAAATGGTTGGTGCTCACATTACTGGAGGCCAGAAGGAAAGGGAACGGTTGGGCTGGAGAGATGGCTCAGCTGTTAAAGGCTAGACTCACAACCAAAAATAAAAGGAAAAGGAACAGCATCACTCTTAGTAGAGGAGGCAGAGGAGAAAGAACAAGGCAGGGACTTACAGAGTAGATCACAACAAGTGGTAGGAAGAGACAATTCTAGATATTGCAGTGGTCTGCACAGTGGAAGCCAAAGACTCAAGCCCAGGCTCACTGAATAGGTATGACAATGACAATAATAACTTCAGTTAGATGCTTGTTGTGTGCTTTGATACACATTTCCACTATGTCATCCTACTAATACTTGGAAACCCAGAGCTTGAACACTCTTGAGATCTTTAACTTTGGAATGTTTTGTTGTTTTTCACCAAGGAATGAAGAAACTGGAAGGGAGCACTCTCCTCTCCTAGGCCTCCACTCTCAACCTGTGCGTGGCAACCCCTCAGGGGGTCAAATGACCCTTTCACAGGGTCACCTAAGACCATTGAAAAACAAAGATATTTGCATTATGACTCATGAAAATCACAGTTATGAAGTAGCAACGATAATAACTTTAGGGTTGGGGGTCAGCACACCATGAGGAACTGTATTAAAGGGTCACAACATTAGGAAGGTTGAGAACCACTGCTGTAAGAACTCAGGGTGCTTCTATTTCCCTTAAAGCACTCAAGCTCAGTCTTCATGGTGGTTTGAAAAATGGCCTCCCTAACATGTCCATACAATAAAGCTGGTCCTTAAAACATATGAATGGAACCTTAGATAGCAAAAGGGATTTCACAGACAGAATTAAGGGTCTAGGGTGGGAATAGTACTCTTTACTATTCAGATGGGACTCATTTAAACACAGTCATTTGGTGGAAGGACTCAGGGAATGTCACCAAGACAAAGGTGATATGATGGTGGAGTCTGATATGGCACTTTTGATGATGGAAGGAAAGACATACATGGTTGCAGGGGCTGCTCAATGCATCTTTACCCATTGCAGCTTCAAAAAGAGACACCTTGATTTTACCTAGTAGGACCTGAATGTTAGAGAACATTCAGACAATGTGTCTGTGCTATTTTAAGCTACTGAGGCCATGGCGGTTTGTTGTAACAGTCAGCAGATTTTACTGAGCTAGACACTGAATCTGTACCTGATTTTAATAGGATGGTAAAGAGTGTTCAGGATAGATGCTTTTGATTTTGATATTTCCCCTGATTCCTTTTCAGTTACAAGGACAGTGGTATTTCTGTCCATTTTGCTCCCAAACCTCTAGTGCCCAGGACAAAATGTAAGATGTACTCGACATCCATTAAACATGTGTTTGGTGATTAAATGAATGGTGTCATCGTGTCTCTGGGGGACGGTTGGCCATTCTGTTGGAGTTCCAGGCTTTTTCCAAGCCAGGCTGCTTATATCAGAACTCACCAGGGAGCAATGACTCTCCATTTCTTTTTGATTATAAAGTTGTAATATCTCAGTGTGATAAGGAGGTCATTAGAGCATAGATTGAGAATCTCTAATAAGTCCATCTGCATTAATTGTGCTAAATGTATATCGTGTGTGTGTGTGTGTGTGTGTGTGTGTGTGTGTGTGTGTGTGTGTGTGTAAGTATCCATGCATGCATATATGTATTTTCATAGATTACGTTTTTATCTTGGAAGAAAGAGGGTAGGTGTGTTTTATAAAGAGCTCCTGGTCTCTGAGACTTTTACACCTTTCAGTTCTATGTTGGCTTTTGTCTTTTATTTGATAAAGTGTTTTCTTTTTAAAAATTCTAACACTTCTGAATCTTTTTTCAAACAAGTTTTCCTTATTTTTATTTTATGTTGATGAGTATTTTGCCAGCATGTACATATATGCACCACATATGTGCCTGGTGCCCAGAAAAGGGCACTAGATGCCCTGGAACTGGATTTTTAGATGGTAGTGAGCCCCTGGCTGGTTGCTTGGAATAAAGCTAGTTCCTATATAGGAGCTGCCAGGGATCTTAACCACTGAGCCATCTCTCCAGCCTCATAGGTGGGATAGTCTACCTATTTGTTAGTCTAGGTTTTATGTCCCTGGAGTCTTTTAGCTGGGTGCTTAAAAGCCAAGGCTGCTTCCCCAGCAAAGCACAGATGCTAAACTGGCCAATGAAGTTCTTTATTGGGGAACAATCCAATCCTCTATCTTTGGCCAGGCTTCCTGAGACCTGCTTTGAAAATCTGGGGAAAGCAGAGAGCTGTTTCTCCCTCTAGGGTACTAGTGTATTAGCCTCCCAATAAAAGTTAATTGAATTTAATTTTATGTTTTAAGTGTGATGCATTTTAAAGTTCTCCCCAGTGCTAGAGTCCCCATTGAAAAGGCAGTAAATTCATATTATTAAACCACCAAATGTAATTCAGCTCAAATAAGCATATTTGGCAATCTTTATTCTGGGTGTGTGGGACTGACCTTGCCTTGAAACTAAATCATTTCATCCCAGACAAAGTCTGTTTGGAGTTAATTGAGGAAGCAGTGGAGAAGTGCAGTGGGTCACCCAGAGCTTTTGATTCTTTTTTTGGCCCTCACTCAAAGGGTTGCCATGGTATACGTTTTCCAACGCCAGGGACTCGATCATTTTATAAATACCAATAGTTACCACAGTGTGGGAGGTGATAAAGTGATGTAGGTCTTCCCTCTGGAGATTGCTCATCAGATGACCTGCTTCCCCGGCTCATTTTAATAGGCTTAATTTGTTGCTGGAACATTACAGAGTAGCATGTGGTAGGAGAAAGCACACTGGGCTGGAACTCAGACAGGCCAAATAGTGAACCCAGCCCATCAATTACCCAGCTCAGTGACCTCAGGGTTGGGAGAGAGCATCACTTCTGTAGACTGGATGCTAAGAGGTTCGAATGTTCAATTTAGGTTTCTTGGCTACTCTGTGGAATGAACAGAGGGAGGATGAGTTGAGTGGTGATTCAAGGTCAAAACATACAGAGCTTCAGGCTCTCCAAATTTTGTCCCTTTGTGCAAAGACAACAGTTCACTACTCCAGTGGAAAGCAACCCACCAAGGGTCTCCAAAGTTCAAAACTTCCTGCCAAATCTTTATGTGTCTGAGACATCTGGGGCACACTCTTCCTTGATTGCCACAAAGTAGATGGGTCAAGCTCCACCCATCTAATCTTCCCATCTTAAAAGAGTAGAAATGCCTGAGGGGATTTACCTGCATTTCTACCTTTTATCCCCCACCCCTCCCAATGTGACTTTTCGAATTCCAAGGTCCCCAACTCATAATGCCACAGCAGCATTTTGCTCATTGATGTGGAGAAATTACCATGGTGATAGGTGGCTGACTTGGCATCTTCTTTTCAGAAGTGACCATTGTGCTACATACATCAAGTAGTACTATTAGCATATTATTCTGTTATCAGTGGCAGAATACAAAATCACAGATACCCTGACTCATGATGGAGCTCATCCCAGTTAACCCCTGTATGTTTTAAATACAAGTTTAGAATAAAATCCATTTAACCCATTGAACCATCATAGTCTCCTAACACAGCCCAGCCCAGCTTTGGTGTGTTCAAAACACCCATGGCAGTCTATAGCTGGGCAGAGTCAGCTACCCGAACGTCTACATTGTGGTGAAGTGTTGCATAACTCATGTCACTTCTTGAATAGCTATATCTAAGATATACTGAGAACAGAGGGCCAGTTGCTCCTACTCAGATCATGTAGCTTCACAGCTCCTGCCCAGCATCAAAAGAGACCACTGCACCAGTGAGACCAGATTGAAATTCAAAGTATGGCTTGTATTGAGTGTGCATGGCTTTTGTGCCACTGTAAAGTTGAACAATCCCAAGTTTAATGTAGGATGTTGGAGATTGTTCATAGTATTTAAGCTGGTGGTTTGAATTTATATTGGATAGGAATCTTTTGGGGAAGAAAATGATGATAGAACATCTGCAGTATCTCTCTTCTCATTGCCAAAAGGATTTCTTTCATCTGAGAATGCCTGTTTTACTTATCTGAACATTTTGGCAGTGAGATTAGTTTTATATTCTGTCCCTTTTCATACAGATGCAGCTTGCCTTATGATTTGCACGTATCCTATTAAACTCTGAACTGAAGTTGAAAATGCTCTTCAAAACTCCTTACTTAACAAGCATCATAGTCTAATATCACCTACCCTATACCTCCTCAGAATACTTACACCTGTATTTGAGCATTATCATTCAATATGAAGCCTCTTTTCTAATTAAATGTTGACTATCTCACATAATTTAATGACAGTTGTAATGAGAACTAAAAATAGAATAATTGTATGGATATACTTCTATGCTACCATAAAGTAAGAAGTTCCTTGTTGAACCGTTTTAAGTCTGGGTCCATATCTCTTCTCATCTGACTGCACTGTTCCCAGAACAGGTGGCTATTGACTATTTTTGTATGTGTCTGTGTGTATGTGTATGCTCCTATGTGTGGCTAACAGAAGATGGCCTTGGGTGCTATCCACTTGGCCATTTTAAGACAGGGTCTCTCATTGCTCTGGTCATTAACAAATGGCTTGGAGTGAAGACAACTGGATACTAAGGGTTTAACTTTCTCTGCCTTTCCAGCACTAAAATTGTAATTACATGTTGCCCTGCCTGGCTTGTTTTTTTTTTTTTAAGTTACTCTATAGATCTAGCATCAGTCTTCATGCTTGCAAGTAAGCTATTTATTTACTAAGCTGCCTTCCCAACCACTTAGACTATATTTGATCACTCATTATTTTTTGTCTCTATGCTGTCTATCCAAACACATCCCATTTTTTATTCACCTATTTACTTTACATCCAGGCAGCAGCCTCCCCACCCCCATCCTTTCCTCCCAGTCCCTCTATCCTATTCCTGGCCCTCCCCTCCCTGTTATCATTCCCCAATCCCACTCTTCCTTCTCCATTCTGGAATATAACCCATTTTTAAAGGGTCAGGCCAACTCCCATTTTCATAGGTAACTTTGCCTGTCCTCTCCCAATTTCACAAAAGTCCTGTTCCAAATTCCTGCCTAATACTGGTGGGACCAGCAATGCTTATGCTATGTGACATGTTAGTCTTCTGCTATTATTTAGTGATTCATGTGTCTTTAGGCATTCCATCTATAAGTTCCCCAAGGATACTGCCATCCTGTAGTAGCACATAGTGAAAAGTGGTATCATTGGATTATAATAAAATGTCAATTGTGTCAGCCTGCCCTCATTTAGAGAGGTGATGTGCTCTCAGTAAGTAGAAATCAGGCAGGTGTCTTTTGTTTGTACCTGTCTTTACAGACATGTGCTGTTGACATCTTGTTGACTCATTTCCAAGGAAGGAAAAGGTGCTTACTGATAACCAGCTCTGCTCACTATCTGCTGTTAAAACAAAACAAACTAAAACCCTAACCCCAAAATAAAATAAAATGAAAAAATACAAGCCATCAAATCAGTCAGTTTCCCTGGAAGAACTCACACCACAAGTGAATTTGTTGCATATCAATATGAAGTTTAATTTGATTTTAATATCTCTGCTGTGGCGGAGCAAATAGTTACGGATTTGTTTTGTATTATAAAAGTAAGAAGTGCCCAGGAAAGAACTCAGGTTCCTGGTTTAGTTCATTTATTTGGAGAGGGGAGATACAACAAAATTTCAACCAATTTCCATTAAATTTGTATTTGGCTTTTACTAGTAATTCATGAGTTGAGCAGTGCCCAATCTGAAAATTAAAGAGGTACTTCTTTGGGCATAGAAGAGCAATTATTTTCAAAGGATATCTTGAGCCAAAACTAGGAACTAGAATGATACCAACTATAGACTGGTCAGCAGCCATTTACTTCCTTGTAGGGAAAGTCTTTTCTGTTCACATGGGAACAGAGCTTAGAGCCCATAAGAATTCCCCATGAAGCACGATAAAGCTGGCCTGTTTGGGAATGTACTTGCCATTTCTCTCCCTGATTTCTGGGAAGATCAGATAGTGTCTTAGTTTTTGTTTGGTGACACGAATCTTTGACATGTCTTACTGCATTTTGGTTTGGTCTTCAGAAACCTTAGCCCAAAAGAGTGGACTGAATTGTAAATTTGGTTTGAATTCTTGAGTGTATTTTCAAAAATAATATAATAGGGGTTTGGAGAGATGGTGCCATGGTTAAGAGCCCTTGTTGCTCTTACAGAGGACCTGGGTTTGGTTCATAGCCCCCACATGGCAGCTAACAACTATTTATAACTCTAGTTTCAGAGAATCTGACATCCTCTTCCGGTGTCCATGGGTACACAAATATATATTCAGGCATAATACCCATATTCATAAAATAAAGTAAATCTTTAAAATACTGTAACAAGTCTTGTACCTTCAACTCCAAGGGTCACTTCATTATGAGGAAAAATTGTGGTTCATCCTAGAGAATCTATGAATTAAAAATGTTTTCCCTTGTATGGCTGAGAGATTATTTTTTTAATTTTATTTTAGAAGCACTCTTATTTAGATAGCCATTCCCCCATTCCCTCACCCTCCCATCTGCCCATGCTCCCTACCAACCCCCTAACCCACCACTACCCCCTCCCCAGGGATAGTGAGGCCCTCCACTGGGGACCTTCAAAGTCTGTCACATTATTTGGGGGAGGGCCCAGGCCCTCCTTCCTGTATCTGGGCTGCAATAGTATCCCTCCATAGGGAATGGGCTCCCAAAGCCCATTTGTGCTATAGGGATAAACACTGGCTCCACTGTTAGAGGTCCCATTGACTATCTTAGCCTCCTAGTTAGCACCAACATTCCGAAGGCTTGGTTTGGTCCAATGCTGGTTCCCCAGCTTTACTACTAGGGTCTTCGTGCTCTCACTAGGTCAGATCAACTATTTCTTCTGGTTTCTCCAGCTGCACCGTCTTGGCTCCTTTGCTCATCCCTCCCCCCTCTCCACAACTGGATTCCAGGAGTATGGCTCAGTGTTTAGCTGTGGGTGCCTGTTTTTGCTTCAATCAGCTACTGGATGAAGGTTCTAGGATGGCAACCAAGGTAGTCATCAATCTCATTGTAGGAGAAGGGCATCAAAGGCAGCCTCTCTACCACTGTCTGGATTCTTAGTTGGGGTCATCCCTTTGGATCTCCTAACACTTTCCCTGTGCCAGACCTCTCTCCAAACTCTACTGTCTCCCTCTATCAAGGCATCTCCTTTCTTGCCCTCCTCTATTCCTCCCCTGTCTCAGTCCTCTTGTTTTTCTACCCCCTCCCTTTCTCCCCCTTGTCCCCTTCCCACTTCCTCCCCCCCCCCTGTGCTCCCAATTTGCTCAGAGGTTCTTGTCCCCCTCCCCTTCTTTGAGGGACCATGCAATCTTCTCTTGGGGTCCTCCTTGTTTTCTAGCTCCTCTGTCGGTGTGGATTTTAGGCTGGTAATCCTTTGCTGTATGTCTAAAATCCATATATGAGTGAGTACATACCATGTTTATCTTTTTGTGACTGGGTTACCTCACTCAGGGTGGTTTCTTCTAGTTCCATCCGTTTACCTGCAAATTTCAAGATTCCATTGTTTTTTCCTACTGAATAGTACTCCATTGTATAAATGTTCCACATTTTCTCTATCCATTCTTCAGTTGAGGGGCATCTAGGTTGCTTCCAGGTCTGGCTATTACAAACAATGTTGCTATGAGCATAGTTGAACATATATCCTTATTGTATGAATGTGCATTCTTTGGGTATATGCCCAAGAGAGGAATTAGAAAAAAAATAAAAGAGTAATATATTCAGCTTGAACCAGTCAGTCATTCGGCACACATGATGGTATTTCAAGCCAAAGCAAATTAGATGAAGCTTTGGTCTCTGCCCAAGAAATACAAATTCCCTTATAAGGATACATTTCCTCTAGAAATAAGGCAATCATTGTCATCTAATAAGAAGGATATGTTGAAGAATTAAATATATGAACCACTTACCAACAGCCTCTCCAGGTAGAATGGTGGAGCTAGAACGTTGGCTTTGCCTGTAACTAGACAGATTCACTGGGTGCTCTCTCTAAGACAGGTGAAACAGTCTTTATGATTTTTTTTTTAATGAACAGGCAATTTGGAGAAAAGAAACAAAAGGTGAACATGGAATTCACTAAATTGCTTTGGATTTCCAAGCTTTTACTGTATACAGTCAGGGGAAAAATGACTATCTTTTGATGGTTTGAGTTGTACCTGCTTGATCAAGAGAGTGGCAGAATTGGGCTTAGAGAATGAGAATTGGTATTCTATTGTAGATGTTATTTTGTTTAACATGTTATTATAAAGAGTTGGATTATAAGTAGACAGCAAGCACTCCTGTGCTGGGGAGATGTGTCAGCTAAATTGTGTTCATTGTGAAAACATAAAGACTTGAGTTCAACCCCTAGAAACCCAGTGAAACAGCCATGCATGATAGTATGAAGTAGTAATCCTGGACTTGGGGAGGCAAAGACTTATAGATCACTGGTGGCTTGCTGGCTAGCCAACCTAGGCTATTTGATGAATTCCAGGCCAGAAAGAGAGACCCTGTCTCAAAAAAACAAAGTTGAAGATAACTGAGAAACACATCTAAGGTAGATTTCTGGACATCTACAAACAAAGAACACCCCACATGTACATATTAAAGGATATAGGGAAATATCCTTTAATAAAGGCCATTGGCTCTTCCCCTGTTTCAGAGGGTATGTGGACACTCTAAGGTAACTGTGACCCTGTGTTTGCATTAGGGCTTGGTGAGACATGCATTGGACTCGAGTAGAAGTGTCACGATTCAAACAAAACCCTGATGGCCAGTTCTCTAAAGTGCCTTATTAATGACAGCATGGCATGGATGAAAAGTTATCTTGATAAATTACTCTGCAAGTAACCACTTAGATTCTGATGTTTGTGGAGCATCTGATGGCACCAGTTTACCTTTCTCATGTCTTAGATGGTACAGAGTATTGATAAGAAAGAGGATCATCAAGAAAGGAACAGATGGTTGTGGATGCTGCTGAAAGAACTGTGAAGGGAACCATTTCCATCAGGTTCCAATGCTTCTGATTCCCACACTTTTGTAGACCTGATGAATACTTTGAAGTCTTCAGGACAAAATCAAGTTGTAAGTCCTACTGAGTCTGCATCTCAGTCTGTATTCATGTGTGCGTCTCCTTGCTTAGTATGGCAGAAGGAGTTACTAGGCTATGTAGCAGAATCATGCATGTACCTGTGCAATATTCTGAATACTCCCCAAATTGCCAATTACTTGTTATAATCTTCTTAATGGGCCTAATCCTTCAACTGGCTTATAGATTTAAGTAGAGTACATTAGCCCTTAAAAACATTTCCTTAAGCGCTTAGCTGAATCCTAGAATGAATTTGCTTCCTTGGTAAGGCTGGGTTGAAAAGCTGAGGTCTGCAATAAGACTGAATTATGGTTGTTGAGGTAGTCTTGCTATGTGGCCCAAGCTGTTTTCAAATTCTCAATCCACCTTTCCCAACCCCTTGACTGTTTGGATTACAGTTGAAAGTCACCATGCAAGACTGAAACATCCTTAAACACTAAATTTCTAAATGTAAGAGAATGCATTGAAATTTGGATTTCTTTTTTTTCATGTAAAATAATTTCTGGAAGTTTTCCTGATTTCTGGTGGTTGTGGCCAGGACTGTGCTTTTCTAGAGGAATAGGCATGCTTTGTGTACACCTTGGAGATGGAAGCAGGCTGGACTCATGTAATGTCCATGGGAGAGACCAGGTGACTGTGAGAGGCAATTATGGCAGTGGTTCTCAACTTTCCTAATGCTGTGACCCTTTAATACAGTTTCTCATGCTGTGGTGAATACCCACCACAAACTATTTCCCTGCTACTTCATAACTGTAATTTTGCTACTGTTATGAATGGTAATATAAATATCTGATATGCAGGATATCTGATATATGACCTCTGTGGGGGTCGAGGCCCAGAAGTTGAGAACCACTGAGTTATGGGCATGTATGACATGAAGAGGCATAATACGATAGTTTTCTGGTCTTGAATGTGAATTAATACAGGATCAAGTGAAGACCTCCCCCCATTAACTTAAAGAGACATAAGTACAAGACCTTGTATTTACATGATGGTTTCCAACTTGGGAATTTTTTTTGATGCAATTTTCTTTTGCACTTCTACTTCATCCTGCAAACAGAAAACTATTTATTTTCCTCTCAAGGAACAGCCAATGATTGTTACTTTAAAATGAATCTGAAGTTTTGGGGGGGGTAGGAGCTCAGGAGGGATGCAACATCCAGTATTTCCACTTATCTGTCTGGTTTCTCCTCCCCTCTTGCTCCCTGTCTTTCACTGTTGGATCTCAGAATAAATAACACATACACATCTTTAACTCAGATAATCAGAGGCACAGTCATCTGGGATATTATGATGAACAATGTACATTTTATGTACACGGTGTCATAATAATTTAAAATGTCATCTTAATCTATTTACGATCTTCTAATGACTGAAATGTTTTACGGTTGCGGGGGATATTTTATCACTGAAGCTTTAATGGCTGAATCACTACCACCTGGCTGTCTGGAATGCTTTTCTTCTTCCCAGTTAGGCATTTAAATGCATTTCTAGAAGGCCCAAGGGGTGGGATGTGACACATAAGCTCTTAAAAGGAGGGAAATCAGTTCTTGATATCTTAATGATACGTGAGTATCTGCATGCTTAGCATTAGTGCTTTTAAGTAGAATGGCTTGATTAAGGCCCTTGGTAGGCATGCTCCCTTCCAACTTTAAACATCCTTCCTTGAGAAATTACATATGGAGAGACTTTGTTTATGTCCACCCCTTTAAAAATCCTCTAGATTTCATGTGTGTGGGTTTGTTTTGTTTTCTTTTCTATTTTTCCAGTGTGTCATTTTCCATCACCTTTGTGCTTTCCTATCTTTGACTGGCTTCCAAAACAATTTCTATTACTTCTTTATTGAAAATTTTCTGTAGTCTTTTGTTTTGTTTATTTGGTTGCTAGGTGAAATTTATATACAGTCTTCTACCTCTGTATATACAGTTTCTGGTCCCTGGGTCACCAAACAGTTGCTTAAAGAACACCACAATTATATACCTCTGTGTTTACAGCTTCTGGTGCATGGGTCAACACACAGTTGCTTAAAGAAGACCAGACACATCGGCATGAAAACATCACTGAAGCATACAAGTCAAAGTGTAATTAAGCCTATGGCAGGCCCTCTGTGGATGTTTACTAATGATGATAGTGGCACTAAATTATCTGGTACAGGCCAGGAGAGGTCAGTCCAAGGTTGCCCAGCAGCCTGCTGTAAACACTCATAGAGAGGACTGTGTTTCCGCTCCTCATGATCTCAGGCTGTGTAGACAGCCTTCCAAGGAGGTGGCCTATGCAATTTCCATGGTAACCCACTGAAGGAATTCAGGGTGATGCTTGCATCCACAGTTTGTCAGAGGAAAGAATATCTGAGACCATCAGATGAGTACACAGCTGGAGAGGTGAGACATCACAGCTAGGAACCTAGTCTTCCAGGTGCACATCACTTTTTAACCTTTGCTGGGTGGCTTCGCTAGCCACCACAGGGTTCCCAGCAGAGTGACTTGTGACCAAGTTGTTGCCTTCCAATGGACACATTGCACTAAATGTGTTGGATGTGCAGCACCTTTTCATATGTTGTGCCTGGAACTATAACTGCAAATCTCTGTATATTTGTTTCCAATGAAGATTGACTAGACTGATGAAATAATCATAGGCTTTACTTCCATTTTTATCAACTAACGGTGTTCTTGGTGACAACTCCCTGTAATGTGCTTTCTGATTCGTGATGCATGCTCTGTGTTACTTCTGTTTTCCAGGTAGATTGGGATAATGTTTCCATACAAGCCTGTTTTGACTGACACCAGAAAGCCTCATATGATGGTTTGCCGTTGGGCAGTTAAAACAGAGAAACATTCTGTCCCCATAGGGAATTATGAAACTACAGATATGGCTGTGTGGGGTGACCCCATGTCTTCAAATGAGCAACTGCTCTAAAATTTTGACAACAAACTGTGCTTGCAAGTTTGGGGGGAAAAAAAAGAAGAAAAGCCATGTGTTTTCATTACTGGGTAACTTTAGGCAAATACTTATTTAGCCCTGTATCTATAAAAATATAATACTTGCCTTACAATACTTATAGGATAGATGAAGCTACCAAAAAGTAATAATAATGTTGACATATATAGAAGACAGTGAAGAATTATACAATGGGGTCTGAAGAAATGGCTCAGGAGTTAAGCAGGCATATAGGATCTGTAGGTTGCCACACTGATATCTAAGATCTGTAATACAGACATCTGTAACTACAGTTCCAGGGGATCCAACACCATGCTCTTTTTGCCTCTGTCGTCACTGGCACAAGTGGTCTCATCAAGATAACACATTATCTGACATCTACCAGACAGTTTAATAGGATTATAAGTTTGAAGGCCTAGCTCTATGTTATTGTTTTTTTTAATCAATTATAGGAGCATGTTTTTGAGAGGTCTGGCTGGCAGTGTTTAATGTCAAAGGAATAATTTATTTGAGAATTGTTTGGAAAGATTGCTTCCTTGGGTCAATGTGAGTATTACTGAGATACACAATGGTTCACAATCCCTTAGAGTGCTAGGGTCAGCTCACTGTTTCATTCTTTAAGAAAAACAGAGAAACTTATGGTCATGTTCAGAAGAGGGACAAACCTGTTGAGTACCATGGAAATGCTTGACCAAGAATAGATGAGTCTGGGGGTTATACATAGAATATGCTTTTAAGTACTAAAGGACTTATACACATGAGGTTTTATAGTTTGTAAAGGACAAACCTAGGACTCTGGGTTAGTGGTAATAGAGATGGAAATTTGAATATAATAGAAAAAAGGAAATATTATGAAGATTTCTTAGTAAATATAATTGTGTGCTACCTGGTAAAGCCATGAATATTATTTTCACTAAAAAGCTAACATCAAAACTGAAGGACCATTTTAGTGATGTGCTATTCAAGAAACATCTTCAATCATGTAAAAAGCTGGCCAGATCTCCCCATAGAATGCAAAGATCCTTTTTAATCTTAAAGTTTACCTATAGTTTCCACTCATTTCCTTATTTACATTGAAGTATGAAAATAAGCATGTTGGATTTCACTATCATTATGTGTTATTCATGTATGTACATCCAAGTGAATGAATATATTAAAAAGCTGTGTGATGCTTGCTGCCATCTGTTGAAACAGAACAATCTTTTTTTTGTTTGCTTTGAGACAGTACTCTGCTAATAGTCCAAGCTGGCCTTGGACTCAGTCCATTAGCTCAGCCTTCTGAGTGTGTGTGGCCAGAAGAGGGAATCTATTGTCTTATTCTGTCACTCTCTGCCTATTCTTTTGATGCAAGCTCTCTCCCTGAACCTGGGGCTCTTATTTTCTTGGCTAAGTTGGAACCCAGTAAGCCCTAATAATCTTCCTAAATTCACCCAAATTGGAGATGAGGCCTGTGTGGGACACACAGCTTGTTATAATGGTGCTAAGATCAGAACTCTAGTCTTCATGATTGTTAAGCAATCATTCTTATTGGGGAGCCATCTTTCTAACTCCTTCATGTATCCTCATTGTGTCTGCCAATCTCCACAATAAAATCTGGGATCAGTGACTTCAATTTCCTTAGTACTCAGTGAATACTTGTTAATAATTTACTGATTTGTTACATATATGATCATTGAATACAATGAAAAAAAAAAGACAGTGCCCTGATTCTGGCCCCCAGGACCCTGGTGGAATAAAAGCAATTTATTTTAAGTACCTGAAATAATGGATGACATGCAAATTATATCAACTACCAAACAAGCCTAGCTCGTTTATTATTAAAATATTTTTGAAAGCCCAGTACTTTGTTGTCATGGAAGCCCGAGACTAAGTTCAGTTTTGAAACTGAAAGCTTGAAAAGCAAACCCAGGGGCATGTGATCATTCACAGAGTGGGAAAAAAATTCATTCCTGCATCTCTGACTTCCCAGTATAAAGTCAGATTGGTCTCTTATTTTAGAGATGTTCAACGGGTTAGCATTGGCTTCTTCCTCAGACTCAACCATTGAGTTTTTTTTTATTGGCATAATGTGTTAATAGCCACATGTAGAACTGCTGTCTTTCAGCCTTTTGCTTTATTGAGTTAGACACCATTTTGTAGGCTGAGCTCAAATTGTAAACAAATTATTTTTGCATATGGATCAATGGAAATTGAATAAAGTTTATTAAAACTGTATATTGGACCGAGGAGTGCTGTTTTCTCTCATGGATCTAAACCAGCCTCATTAGACCAACCTATATTAACTGAATCACCGGGAAGAAAGTATTTGAGGTCCTTTAAGGATTAAGGTTGGGTTCAGCAGATGGTGGCTATCTTCATTGTGCAAGTTTTCTTGTTTACTGATTCATTTGCTTGGACACGCATGAATGATACCTGGTGATCACCTAGCTCAGTATGCCTGCTTTCAGGTCTTGGGTGGCTCCCCACACTCACTCGGAGCTCCATAGGGCTGTGGAAGGAGGGATGGTGACCTCATGGCTCAAGTGGAAAAGTGGTATGCTAACAACCATCATGGCTCAAACACACATGGGCCCCAAGCTGTGTAAGAGCCCCAGACTCTCTGCTCCAGGGCTCTTCTTACCCCACCAAATAGCTCTCTGTTGATTCATGGCCTGTGAAATGTCTAAAATGTTCTACAGACCTCATCTGCCTGTTCTCATGGCAATCTCAGTTTATGTTGCAATAAATGTTATCTTAATCTCAACTGATTGACGAGTTCTTAAAATAACAGCATTACCCAAGCTCCCCCTCACACTGTAAATCACAAATATTCCACTCGTTGGGAGGCATTTGGGTGGTCAGTAACAGTTTGGGGGAAGACTCGAGCAGTCCCAACACTCTGGGAGGTATCTGAAAGGGCCTGGACTGGGAATCTTGTAGTTATCAGCTAATCCAGAGCGGGAGGCTGGCACAGGAAATGTGTGGTAGATGCCTAGGTACTATGATGTTATTCTTGACCTGCAGAACTGATGGAGAAGAAAGAAAGTATTTAATATCAGCCTGCTTTTCTATTTTTATTTGAATGACAGCCATTGGGAGAATTAGCCACTTTGGGTTAGAGGAACATGGGTAGAGATGCTGATTCCTTTGCTGAAGACATTTCTATTCAGCTCTGCCTGGCACCCTTCTCTGTCTTCAGGTTTGCAGAACCCTAAAAGGGGTAGCTGATAGGACTGAAAAGTAATAGATCTTCAAATTTAAAAGAAATGGAAGTCATTATCACATTGCACCCCTCTACCTTGGTGCTACTTGAGGCAGAAAATAATCCCCCCCCCCGCCCCCTGCACAAGCACCCCTGTTTGTTTTGAAGTCTTTCATCCAGAAAGAAAGGGATTTGCCCATGGCTACAATAGTGCTTTCAGAGCCCTTTGGCTTGCTGCAAATGTTTACTTACCCAGCTACAAATAGGTAAAAGTACAAAGTTAGATTTCGCAGCTGCAAGGTCATTTACCTTCTTAAAATTCAGCCGCATGTGCCCACTGAAGTTGAGGGCTTGCTGGTATGAGCCATTAACTGCCTGTTGTACGCAACCTTGCCTTGTCTTACACATAGCTGCGTGCGAGGGCCTGGTGCCGTGCAGCGGGCCCACCATGCATGCCTTGCAAGTAACAAAAGCAGTTTAACTTGTGATCGCTGATCATATGATCTACTTACAGGGTGCAGGCTCAGTCAAGTAGAACTGGTAAATCATTAAAAAAAAATGTGCCTTGGTGCTGTGCCTACTGAGTAAAACATCATGCTAACACCTCCCACCCTCAACCCAGCCCTGTAGCAAGTAAGCAACCCTGTGAAGACGCTTGTACCAGCTGTTCTGTGGGGGAATCCTCATCTCCTGAGCCTGATGTGGTGCTTCCATTGCAGAAGAAGGCCGGAACAGAGACATCATCTGAAATGACTGCCCTCCTCTTTGCCCCAGTCCTTTACTTCCTCATTAACTAGATGGGGCTAGGGACCCTAAATGTGCCTGGCCTGTGCTGGTGCTTAATTTATACTAAGATGGGAGTAAAAATACATTCTGACTTAAGAGACCCTCCAGGTCTACTGAGAACTTGGCTCACTACTATTTTCTGTGGTCTAATCACCCAACAATCATGTTATACCCAGGGTGGTCCAACAAGAGATGATGCCCAAGTTGAACCTTGAAGGAACAAAAGAAAGTTAAGGAAACTCTTAGTCAGAGGGAACAACTTGGACTATGTCTCATGATCTTATGTTCTATAGTTTCTTCTTCTCTGAGCAATATGCTTAGTTCTCCCAGTGCCTAACATTTCCTGTGACTCAGTGATGGAAAGTTCAAGGAGACGTCTCTTCTTACCAACAACAGTTATCGCCAGCCCAATTCCTCTTGCATCATACTGTCCAGCCACACCACAAGTCCTTCTAAGAAGGGAACATACCTCCCACCCCATGGTATTCTTGACTTTCCTCATAGGGCATAAGAAAAAATGTGAGCATATTATTATTGGATGATAATCACTCTTTTATTTTCTAATCAATCAGTTAAAAGCTAAAATATATATTTCCTCAATTGTGCATCCTAGATTATACATGCATGTATTATATTTTATGCTTTTATTATTTAATTTTATAATATATATATATATATATATATATATATATGATGTGAAAATAGAAGTAAAACTCGCAGGACAGAGTGGGGAGGGAGGAAAAGAGGAAGCACAAGGGGAGAATATGTTTAATATATTATATACATGTATGGAAGCTTAAAAATTAATTTATTAGTTTCTAGGAGCAAATCAACAGATATATAGCTGAATTATCATAGGCTAGGTCCCTAGAATGGGTCCAGAGAAGAGAACATACTCTTCCTGTATGCATGATGGAGGCATCTGATGATGGAGCAAGAGAAAAGAGCTTAGAGAGCAAGAAAGAGAGCGACATTCACACACACACACAGAGAGAGAGAGAGGGAGAGGGAGAGGGAGAGGGAGAGGGAGAGGGAGAGGGAGAGGGAGAGGGAGAGGGAAGAGCTGTGTTCATGTCAGCACAATGTGTTAAATACAGTGTGTGTGTCCATATGTTGTGGGATGTTGGGGTCTCTCAGGCTTCTCAAGTTTGTACGGTTGATATAAACTTTAAAACCTGCTTGCACTTCAAGAAGCCCCAGAGAACAGATGTATTAATGGACTCCTTCCTTTGGAAATGAGGCGATGCCATTTTAGTTGATCCAAGTACTTTTCCATGTGACTATGGCCCCCAAGTTCCTTCTGTTTGTATTCAAAGGGTATCATCCAGGCTCAGAGGCACACACTGCAGCTAAGCACTGGGGAGTGGACCCTGCCTGGGTCCTCTTTGTTTTTCTTAGGGTGGGGGGGTCTGCTTGAATGGCATGGTCATTACCCTGTCATTGATTGGCCCATCCCCTCCTAAGGTGGGGACCAGCCCTGCAAAGGCCTTAGGGTACTATGGAGTAACTTCCTGATTGCTTAGGGACTGAGAGGTTTGGAGGCCTTCATGTGGTCACTTGTACCCTGCTGTCCCCTCGCTGGAACAACAGAAAGAGCAACTCTGACTTGTTGAGGAAAAGAGTTTGTTTTTTACAAAGCCACAGAAATGAGAGCCTGGGACTCAAGCTTCCTGGGATGAAGATTCAAGTGAAATAGGCCATCTGACTCAGCTTGGCATCTGTGTGAGGTATCTTTGACTCTCAGGCTCTCCCTATTTTCCACCCAGTCTCAAAAAAAAAAAATTAAAGTTTGAAAATCAGCAGTAATTGGTAGTCAGAACATTGGTTACAATTTCTTCCTGTCAAGTGACAAGTCTATATGTAATGGCAGAACTGAGAATAAACAAAACAAATGAGTGTTTTCATTAGAAATGAATAAATGACAAACTGTACACCTGTAGACATGTTTTTGGTGCTGAAACAATTATAAATGTTTGAGAGTAAAGAGGGATCATGAGATATGTAATCATTATCTATGGTCTCTCTACCTATAGAGGCAGAGACACATTTTTAAACCCAGCAAAACTATACATTACTTTTGGAGGCACTTAAGACCGATAACACAAAATTTAAACTCAGACCATTATTATAAAGAGTAGGGAGGAATTGTGTCAGTGTGAAGGCATTTTATAAAATCCAGACATTACTATCTTTTGATTGTAGTGAAGAATAAACCTTGTCAATTCTTGAGGAAGATAGTTTGCTTTTTCATATGTAACAAGGCTGTTAATATCTTCCCAACTTCTTAGAAGAGGAGGCGCCTGGCTTTGCTTGTTACAGAGCAGATGTCATCTCTTTCATTGTTCAGCCCCTGCTTATTTTGTTTGGACCTTCTCAGAACACGGATGTTGATCCTTCATGTCCTATAGTGATTGGTTGTCTTGTTCCCTCCCACGAAAAATAAGTCTCAGGTTTCCTCTTCTCCCTGTTGTGAGAGGATGACACTTGATTCAGGACTTAGGAACAGAATCGGAATGATTTCTGTCCTGGAATCCAGGCCTGCAGTTTCCTCGAGGATACAACTGTGGAATGTCCTGTCTGCTGAGTGGACTTGGCTTAAGGAATTTGACAAGATGGCTCTTGTGCTGTGCTCAGGGGATATTAAGCTTCTTCTCCTTGGTTTCTTGCACATAGTGGCAACCTCAAAGCTGCTTCAGGACCAAATTAAATCCTTCATCTCTGTTTAAGCTGTGCAGCAAAAAAGGCTGCACTACCCTCAGGGTCATGCTGAAAATTTAAAATGTACAATGTCAAATATAGATATGAAGTGTTCTGGAAGATTCCAGAAGACACAGTGAAAATGTTATCACATCAGCATTATCCTTGTCAATGAAATGAGTTTAGTTTTCTAATCAGTATCTGCAGCCCTTATAAACAACAGGGAATAATTCTATGAAACAGCTTATAAATTTTTACATACATGCGAAAGAATCACTTGAAATCCAAAGCTGCCACTAGGAATAATTAGGAGCCACAGAACAGATCTCAGTAATGTGACAGCAGCTCCTAAAACATCCCACAGGATAGAGAAACACAAGTTGGCATGACCTATATGTTTAATAATACAGATCATTGCCCTTGAATGCAAGTTAAAGGGTAGGACCAAGTGCTGCCTTCATCATGTTTTCAGAAAAAAAAAATCACTGAAGTTTATTTATGAATTTACCACACAATGGTCTCTCACTCCGATTAGGAACCAGCAGAGCTTTCTAGGTAACAACTCAGCATGCAAAAAATTAAAAAAAGAAAAAAGAAAGAAAGAAAACAGAAAGCAAAGACCCAAACCACCAGCAGAGCCTAATTTCTTATATTCTGTCATGCTTGGCAAAAAGTATTAGGTAAGACCCAGCTTAGACAAATGACTCTGTTAACAGTAGAAATAACCTTTTGTTTAATTAGAAAATAGGAGCTATATGGGACAATAAAAATGGTTACTGCTGCCTTCCGTCACTGCTTACTAAATAGGATCGCACTGGAGATAATGGTAAGCGTTATTTATTTGTGCAATAGCACACACTTAGTAATTGTTCATGTTGGGAGTTATCCTGTATGGATATCAAGCAGAATTTGTTTCCTTTGAGCCAAAGGAAGAAAATAGCATGCTCTTTACTAAAATTGACCAGGGTCTCCATAGGGCCAGTATATCTAGAGTCTTAGCCTCTCTCTGGCAAGGACAGAACCTCTATGGAGTTGTCACTGTGTGGTAAGACGTTGTGGGTTGGTTTGAACTGACTGGTTTTGTCTAAGAGCACTCTCAGGATCTTATGGAACATCTTTTTTTAGCTATACTGTTTCATGTCCAGTTCAGGTTTCCCAGCACAATCACACCCCATAGCCAGGCTGAAGAGGAGAAAACAGTCTCCCACCCAAGCATGTATTCGTTGGAAGAGGAAAATCTCCTTTATGGGTCTAATACCATGAGATGACGATCACACCGAAACACACTACACCCGTTTTGCCTCTTGGTGAGGGTGGGGTAGGGCCAAAAGTGTCATGGGATTTCAGAGTAGGTTCCATTTGGTTTCTGAAGTGCATTCTCTCTCTAGTTGTGAGGCTATATGGGTTCAGCAGCTAGACTGGATTCACTGCATGCACTCCATATAGCAGCTCATATTTGATTACCTGTGTGCACGTGTGTGTGTGTGTGTGTGTGTGTGTGTGTGTGTGTGTGTGTGTGTGTGTATGCATTTGCATGTGTGGAGGCTAGCGGTCAATACTAGCTGTCTTCTATAGTGTTCTATCTTATTTGTTTGAGATAGGGTCTCTCATTAAACCGGAAGCTCACTTATTCAACGAGGCTGGCTGGCCAGAGAATTCCAGGGACCCTCCTGTCTCCATCTCCAACCCAGCTCTGGAACTAGACATGTTCATTTGCTATGATGGTTCTTACCTCAGTGCTGTGGAGCCAAACCCCGTTCCTCATGCTTGAGAAGTAAGCAGTTAACCCACTGAGTCATTTTCCTAGTCCCACCCCATTCTTGGTTTCTTTTGGGGGCCTCCAGGGAGTTCCATTTTTACATTTTTATTGTGTTTGCAAGAGTGGATGCTCCATTTCCTGCCTTCTAGAAAGAAAAAAAATTGTGTGTAGCTTATGATGTTGGATGATTTATTTTTTATTATGGCTGTCTAAGGATTTATCCCTCCTGACTCTGGTGAGTGTGAGATATTTCCCTGGATCCGGGACTAGCTAGCATGAGGCTTGAACCACCTGGAAAATCCGCAGAACTTTGCATTTTGCCCAATCTTCTTCCTCTTAAAGTCCTAAGGAGCCCTTTCTACAAAGTTTTTCCATGGACTACTGTTGTAAAAATATAGGTAGTATGGCAAAAGGAAAACCACAACAAAACTCCATTTCTTCACACAATTCATTTTAAGCTTCAAAATCCCTGAAAATCCCCAGTCTCCTTTTGCAGGCTGGTTCCCACTCTCTAACTTTCCTCATGGCCCCCCTCAAAGGGAGAAAAAAGCATTTCTTCCAAGGACTGATCAGTCGTTGGCCGATGCTTAGCAACTGCATTCCTGTGCTGTAAGTAGCTGCAAGCCCCTTTGATGTGTCTGTCAGGGCAGATTTATTTTGTTTTAGCACATTGTCTACTTGTCCAGATGTATCGGGAGATAAAAAGGAGTCATGTTTACACTCCTCTCTCTCTCTCTCTCTCTCTCTCTCTCTCTCTCTCTCTCTCTCTCTCTCTCTCTCTGAGATGTAATTAAATCGTGGTTTTGATGAGTGTTGGGGAGTTCCAGTAGAAGGAAACAGGAATTGGCTGGAGTCAGGGAAAAAGGAACCCTCCTTTGGCAGCATGAACACCTGACTTGGTCGAAAACTAAGGCTTGGGCACCAGTTGGCTTGATTCCGGGAAGGCAGGGACTCTGTTTTGAGTCCTTTGTCCCGTTTCTGTTTCTATGAAAGTTTAACCCAAAGAGGAGTGGTGTCCCCCCAGCACTCATGTTTCTGGCACTGTGTGTGTATGAAACCTTCTTTGTTGTTGTATACAGGCATGCACAGTAGGCCTGACCTCTATTCTCCCTCCCCCATTCCCTCTCTTCCTCCTTTTTCCTACCCTCCCTCCTGCTTCCTCCCTTTCCTCCTGTTCCCCCTTTTCCCCTCTCTCTGTCTCTCCTATTTTCCCTCTTTCATCCCTCATTTCTTCCATGTCAAGATATCCCCTCTATCACTTGTAAGTGGCTCATCTCTGTTAGGTTGTTGTTACTTGAAGCTAATACAGTCACTTGGCTCTCCTGTTTCTGTCTAAATACATTTTCTCTTGGGGGGGGTTGATTCCCCTTGGGGTGGGGTTGCCGCCTTTTCTTTGCTGACCTGTGTTCTTAATATTCACATTTAGTGACACCATTCTGAGTTCTGCTAATGACCTGCTCTGAACAGGAACAGGACATTTAGTGTTGCCAAAGACTGGCCAGGCAGCAGCTACCAACCACACAGACAGACTAAACTGCTGTGCTACCAGCCCTAGATTTACATCCCAAATAGGTTACACTACAGCTCCCCCTTCTGCCGACTGAGCAGCTTAACACTGAGGGCTGCCTTGCAACCAGGTTTCATCTATAATGACAGCCCTTAAAACCACTTCTCCTGTATTTGGAGGATCAGGACAGTGACTAATGGATGCTGCCCTGCATTCCTTCTGTCATCATTTGAATTAAACTTTTTATGATGCACACATCAAAAATCGCAGAAGCTAGAGAGGAGTGTAACAAAAGGCAGACCCAATTAAGTGGACTGTATGCTGCCTCACTTCTCCTGGGAGGCTCAGTTTCCTCCTGTAGGAGCCCCAAGCCCAGCCTGATGACACTGGATGCATCTTGGAAGCCACAGACTCTGGTTTTGTTTCTATCACTTGTGGATCAGACTGAAGCCCAGGAAGGAAGTTTCCTTTTGTTCCAAACAGCCTCCGGATGACTCCTTTTGGCAAAGTGTGTGCTGTAACTTAAGCCCTTGCATACAGCAAGAATCAACAGGGCTCCATTTGACAAGAGCCTGTGTATGCGGAATTGTGGGTGTAGGCCCTGTGTGTGCTACTCTGTCAGCATCTAGGGGTCTAAAGGGGGATGTTACCTTTAGAAAACCATGTGGACAGTGACTGGAACGTCTGATATGAATGTTTTGTTACTTTGAACCTTTGGAGACTGAATAGTGGTGTTTATTTAGCATTAAATAAATTTATTTTAGCATTTGACAAGAATTTATTGAGAAATTACTATGGGTCAGCTTTTCAGAATTGAGGAACTCAATGTGTGAAGCATCTGCTGTCTTGTGGAGGACCATCACTAAGGCAGAATATGATGGAGCTAAAGGGTCAGGGAGAAAGATTATAACTGTGAAGATTTGCAGTTGGTAGACTGAGCACCTGAGGTAACAGGAAGGCCCCCAGACAGATTCTGGCTTGCCAAGTAAGGGGAACGAGGCAAGAGTCAGGCCTGAGAAGAAGGAGAGGCTGTGGCCTGAGGCCTTGTTGGCCATGTTCAAAGCTTGAAACTCAGGCCAAACATTACATGCTGTTTTAAGCAGAAAAGCAACTTTGTCGGATGTCTGTTTTAAAGGAACGTTCTAAGGATTATTGCTTCAGCCAGGACATTTATGGGGGTAGGCCAAGAATTCAGTCCTCTTGGTTGTTTGTCTGTTTATTTGTTTTTGAGGCTGGATTTCTTGTGTTCTAGGCTGGGCTCAAACTAATTCTGTAGCCATGATGATTTTGAATTTCTGATTCTCCTAACTACCTCTCAAGTGCTGGAATGATGGGCATGTACCTCCATACTAGGTTTATATAGTGCTGGAGATCGAACCCCAGGCCTCATGCATGCCAGGCAAGTACCCTGCCAACTGAGCTTCATCCTTCCCCCAAACTGAGCTTTCTGAACAAATTCACCCCATTAGCTGAACTGCAGGCATTCTTTGGTGACAGAAGGCAAGTATGGAAGAGGGGATTGTGTAGAAAATACAGTGGAAGTAGTTTCCTGTGGAGCAAAGCCAGGACCCATAGTCCCCAAATAAATCTTTTTAGTGTCCATTTTCTCTTGGTTTGTTGCCACCACGTAGGATTCATACCCCTCCCCCTTATATTTCCTGCCACTCTGTCATTAGCCTCTCTGGACAACAGAACATGCAGCTGCAGGCTCAACCTGACAGCTTGGTAAAGGGTGACTTGGGCTTCTGTGGCCATGTTTGCCTTTCCAAACCCAGGAATCCCAAGTGAGTGGAAGAAAAAGAACAGATGGGCCCTCTCTGTCTTGTAGCTGGGGCAAAATGCAGTTGAGACGGTAGAATCAGGTCAGGAAAAATATTTAAGTATAGTTTTTATGAATGGAGAAATGATTGGAAAAAATGATTTCCAAACCTCGTCCCTCCTCTTCTTGTTTTCCTTCCTCTCTTCCTCTTCCTTGCTTTCATTTATGTTTGCCATCAGGTCTCCCTTAAGCATCACACACATCCTCCATCCTAGAATTGGATTGCCCACATGGGGAGCCTCCAAGCCGCCTCCTGTCCCACCAGACCAGGATGTATTAAAGATTTGAAGACTTGAGAGGTGTATGGCGGTATTTCTTTAGGAAATATAGCTTTGAAACTTCATTGTATTTTTCTTTGGCCACAGGAAGAAGGAAGTTGTTGGAATGATTAAAAATACTGCTTAGCCGGATTTAATATTATTGAGATTTAGTTCTTTCCCAAGCTGGTTTCAGCTTCTTGGATCTGGTCTATCTCAAGAAAACAGATTTATACATTCATGTTTCTATGAATGGAAGTTTGGGAGTCAACAACTATTGATAGTATGGAACAAGTTGAGGCCTTCTCATTCCAGAATGCTGTGTGTGTGTGTGTGTGTGTGTGTGTGTGTGTGTGTGTGTGTGTGTGTGTGTGTGATTGATTATGAGTTCATTTAGAAAAACAGCTTAAAACTGAATGGAAACCATATTTTGAAGGGCATTTTCAACCAACTCATCATCTATGAAACCATTTGCTACCATTTTCTTGATTCTGTCCCACTGGAAGAACAGGTTGTGTACTAAAAAGCCACTGGTGTAACAGTTAATGCTTGATGTTATAGAGTCTTTACCTAAAGAGTGGAATCCTTATCTAAAGAAGTTGAAAAATGAGGGTTAATATTACTCTTACAGAGTGTGGCTGTGTTTGCAGTCAGCACCCTTTATCTCTGTCCTCCCCTCTGCAGGCAACATTTGTATATACTCCCTCCTATTTTGTGGCCCTCTGAAAGTCCAAGACCTGAATAACCAAACTTGAATGCCGCTGCTTTAGAGTTTAGTTGTCCTAGTGTAAACAGGCCATGTGGATAGCTCTATCATAGGAGGCTTTAGTAAACTAATCAAATGTTTGAGCATGGTCCAGCCTGGGTTAACCCAGTAGATATAGCTAAATTCCTAAACAGAGAACTTTGCCTGTTTCCTTTGAGTCTTTAGTGGGATATACATGTCATGTGATGTAAGTAGTCCAGAGTCTGTTAGGATCCCAGTTTCAGCTCCTCTCTCATACATGCCAAGACCATCAGGGAATCTCCTAAGTGCTCCATGTCCTATGGTCCCCATAAGACTTCAACCAATGGTCCTGGGTTGTGGGTTCTATCAGAAGAAGTATCCTTGAATCTCTCTTAAGAGAGGCTGGTGAGGTAGAAGAGGCATTTCAGGGTGGCAGAATAACAGGGACATGTCTTTGAGAAGGAGTATATTAGAAACCATTTCCCTAGACATGTGAAGTTTATGTAGGTACTTTTTTTTATATGAAAAGGGATTTTTCAGAATTTTTTTTCCTCAAGGGAGTTTCCTGTGCTGTTCTTTCACACTGGCATGTGTTCTTGTGTTGTGTTATCTGTTCCTAGTGTAGACAGAATAGCAATGCTGTATTGTTTCAAGGATGCATGGTGGAAGCTGCTCAGTGCCATCCAGTTAGTGATTAAAACTTACATACAATTCTTGACTTATGTAAAATAAGCTGAACTGAATTTCAGTGTGGTGTGTGTGTGTGTGTGTGTGTGTGTGTGTGTGTAGGAGTAGATGCAGTTCTTAGCTTGTTTGGTCTTTCTCATGTTGTATCATAAGCAAAGCAGCTACTCTACCTCCTTTCCCTCTTGCTGTTGCCTTTAAACAACTATTTGCACTGTAAATCTTCTATGAGCTCCCCAAGCTTATTAAAGAAGAATTGTATTCTAAAGCTGTTGGTGACTGAAGCCTGGAAAGTATAAAATTGTGCAAGAACTGTAGGGGAAGTATTTTCTGGATATGGAAGACTGAAGACTAGTCTATTGTACAAAGGATCCCCTGTGGCCCAAATATGACAATAAGATGTTTTCAATGTCTGAGATGCAGAATGGGACTCCAAAGTCTTATGAAAAAGGCTGTCTGCTATTAAAGGGGAATTTGCTCTTCTGGCCTTGTTGGTGTTCATTAACTAGATTCTTAATAGTTAGATGTACCTCTAAGGAACCACTGTCTCATCCTCCCCTAATCACCTGTATCCTAGGGTGGGACAGCAACTACTCCCAGCTAGATGACTTTCACTGGAGCAGAGCTTAGTCCTTCAGAGATGGGCATACAAATCAAACAGACCACGGATTCCTAAATTTTGCTGGAAACGTATTTCCTGATACACTCTGAATTGGATTTCATTGAGTATGACCCAAACAGTAATATTTTCTCCCCTTGGTTATTGGACAAGGGAGCCTCTGTAACTCACTCTGGATTAATGGTATGTGCATGGTGTCATACTCATCCACAGTTCTTAAGTGCATGTAATTTCTATTCCTATAATATGAAAAAACTCTACTCAGCCTCCCTGCCAAACTTCTAATGCCCCATACAAAACCCCATGCATTCACCACCTTCCTTTAAAGACATGCTCCTGAATATGAATGTTACTTTTCAGTGATTCTTTCATCCTTTCTCTGAGTCAGTCCTGGCCCTCTGGTCCTGACAGATAACAAGGGATGGACAGCTATCTGACCCTCAGAAGCCCTGCTGTTCTCTTCCCAACATTTCTTCCATATATGGAAACTACTCACTACTAAGCAACCGAGACTGCACCTTTGCTCTGCACCAGTGACATTGGTGGCTTATTTTTTCCTCAGCATCTCTGAGGTATATCAGAAACAGCCAACAAGCACTTCTCCTCTCATGTTCCCCTTTCCCCACACCATCTCCCTACAGCTGTGTCTGAACCTGCAAGCAACCACTTCAATTGAGACATAGGAAGGGAAACATATACTTTCTAAGCCACTGGGCCTGGTGATACACACATGGGAACTGAAGAGCACAAGTGTGTGTAGGGCTTCGATACCCATCCCAAGCCCTGCAGTCAAACAAATCAATTCTGCCTTCAGAGCGCCCTCCATTGCCTTGTGATTATGTTTGTGTAAAGTCTTGGGGTCTTTGATCAAAGAATGGCCTTTCAGGCCAGGCCCTAATCCCCCCTGCCTTAAGGTGTTTAAATGTTCTTTTTTTTCTGTCTTTTTTTTTTTTTTCTAAGTTGATAACAGCTGGGATTTAAGTTTGCCTCTGCCCAGCTTTTGTTTTGAAAGGACTTCTATTATCCGTGGCTTCCCTTTTGGAGGCCAGGATGGATCATTGGGTAAACTGAAAAGCGAAAGAGGATATGGGAGGAAATGGGCGGGGACTCTGAATTAATCTTCTGGGGAAGAATGTTTGATCAGTGGGGAGGATGGAACTTTGGAGGCTGACAGCAGGCACCTTTGGGAGGCGGCTGTGATTGGCACCTTTGAAGCCTCCTCGGGAGCCAGAGTCCAGTGGGTCGGAGCTTCCTCTGTCTGTGGGTGGTGGTAGTAATAATGTCGCAGCTCAGAGGATTAATTGCAGACAAGCAGCAGGATTATGAGGGGGTCTCCCGGGCACTAAAGGAACACTTCGAGGCAAGCCTCTGATCTCTCGGCCTTGGAGGAAATTAGTAGGAGCCAGCTTTTTTTTTTTTTTGGTGCACAGGGTGGGTGTGGGGGCATTTAGGATATTAAAGTGAAATGTAAAGAGGATATTGAAATAGGGAGATAGTCGGTAAAGAGCACTGGTCCCCAAAGACAGTGTCTCCCCGTTGCTGCTTGGAATGTGAAAAGTTTATACCGTTTACACAGACAGCATCTTGGTTTTGGTCAAGCCAAGGGATTTGTACGTATCACGCAACAAGTTACAGAAGGCAGACTGACTTGGCCATGCTCCCCACGTTCGTGGGTGAGGCGTTCTTTCCCTCCTCTGCCAGGTTTCACAAAGTCCTGACAACAAGGCTCCGGGTATAATTTTAAAACAAGTCAGGGCAGTACTGATGCCCTATCTGCATTAGCTATCTATTGTATATTTTACTTCTTACCCTTCTGGTTCCAGTCGGGATGCTGCCAATAAATCCTGTGTTACCATTAAAGAGGCCATTCATCACGAGTCCTAATGCGATTAATCAAGATACACCACAGTCCCCTTAAAATGAGATCATTTTGATAAATCATGTATGACATGAAAAGACTTTATTCCTTTTAAGTGCAATTTAGACTGTAATTTTTTCCCTCATTCATGATTCATGGGAGAAACATGGATAAAATTCCTGTGCACAGTTACACCTTATCTACAGCCATAACTCAAAACTGCTTTTAGATGAAAATTCAGGGTCTTATTCACCAAAGCTGAATGCCAGCTCATTATTTTCTGGCATTCGGTAGTCCAAAAATAATGTCCGTGCATTAAACAGCATTCTCTAAAAAAGAAAGGAAGAAAAGTTGGAATTGGCAAGGCACCAGGCCCATCAGTTATACTCTGTCATCTTTAATAAGGAAGATATATCAGATGTCCTCTTGGAGAATCTGTAAGGGGCTCAGCCTTCTCTGACCCAATTTAGAATGATCTGGAAACAAAAATGGTGATAGCAGAGAAGTCAAGATTTCAGCTGCCTTGCAGAACCAGTCTCCTGTTGCTTAAGGCTCAAGAGAGTTGTATTTTGTTTTCCTCCACCTGGTGTGGTTCTTGCTTTCTTTCCTGGGCCTTTCTTTCTTTTCTTTTCTTTTTTTTTTCTTTTTTTTTTTACTTCAGAAGTGAGTCCCCCATTCCATAAGGTCTAAGTTCTAGGTTAGAGAGCTACTTGGTCTGCAATAGCCCCTACCCCACAGCTGTCACAATAATTTGGGAACGATATTCATAACCCTCCAATAGAAAAGTAATTTGAAAATGTGCCTTCTGGTGAAATCCATCAAATTTAAGGTCACATTTCTGGTTAAAAGGCAGACACTGATGCTATTCATTAAACTGAAAAATGGCTTGTTTCCCACCAACACTGAAATAAACTCTGGGCGAATGTGTAGTCATGCTGGCATGTGCTCACAGAGGAAGCCAAGGGGAAAGGCAGTTCTGTTTAGTTTGGACATGTGAAGTCAACAGAGTTTCAGGCCTTGCTTAAAACAGGGACTTGAGAACATTGGTTGAAACAAACGTAAACAATTAGAAGTTCATTTGCCTTATTTAGAGACAGAGTATTTGAAGGGTGTGTGTGGGGGTGTCTCAGAATTATAGATCCACTTGTTTGTTGTTTTCAACACTGATACCTATGAGTAAGGACTTAGCCATGATGTAGCATGATTCTCCCTCTGTTCTTGGGGATGTTTTTTGAGGAGTGAGTTGAAGTACAGTATTTGGATCAAGATTTGATTAACTCAATGATACCAGCATCATACACATATCCTTTTCAGAGCCACAGAACACAGCAAACATGACAACTGATTTGGAATGCCCTATTTGTTCTAGGGGTTTCTGTCAGATGCTGACATCAAGCAAAGATCCCTTGTACCTTAGTCATTTTATTTTAAATTTGGTCTGGTTATTTTTCATTGTAACTAGTTATGAGTCATGTAGAGATTTCCATGGAAGTGGGCAGTGTACTTGGAACACTCCCTCCATAACCCCTTGTTACTCTCTTTCTTAACTCTTTCCTCCCCTTGGTCCTGTTTATTCCCCCAGACAGTTTCACTTCTACTTCCATATCATATATGCATACATGATTGTCTGTGTCTATATAAACTGTGATCTACAAATGAGGGAAAACATACAGTATCTTTCTTTCTGAGACTATTTAGTCACATTTATTTGTTCATTAAATATCTAACTTCCTTGTGTTTGATGGCTTAAAAAGCTCCATTGTGTGTATAATCCATGTGTTCTTTCTCTGTTCCTTTGTTGTTAGGCTGTTTCCATAACCTACCTACTGTGAGTAATGCCACAACAAGCATCAATGTGTAAGCGTCTGTATAATAAGTTTTATAAAATTACATTTATTTATGTGGCTGGGTATGCATGTATGTATGCTCATGCATGTGTCTGTACATGTACCATGGTGTATATGTCGAGGTCAGAAGACAACATCCACCATGTGAGTCCCTGTGAATACTGAAGTCAGATTATCAGACTTGGCAGCCAGCAACTTTACCCACTGAGCTGACTCACCCACTGTGGTAAGGTTTTCTGGACATAGATCTCACTACAGTTAGGACTGGCCTTAAACTTTTAACAACCCCCTTCCGTCAATTACCAAAGTTGGATTTGGAGGCATGAGCCACTACACCTAGTTATTATTCATTCGAATTTAAATGGAACCCTTAAGATTTCCCCGCTAATACAAAGATTGGATTAAAAATATAAAGTGAAGGCTGAGAAGATGGTTCAGTGGAGGAGATCTCTTGCTGCTCCAGAAGAGGCTCCTCCTTCATTTCCAGAACCTCTCTCTGGAGCTTACCACCACCCACAATTCTAGCTTTGATTCAAAGCCTTCTCCTTTCCTCCTTGGATGCAATGTGTCATGACACACACACACACACACACACACACACACACACACAAATAGAAAAAAACAAATCTTTAAAAAATATACAAAAAGGCTATTTAGGCTGTCCTTATCTTGTTTGGTTTCTGTTCCATATTGATAGCTTTCTTTTATGGTGAGGAATCTGCATTTGGAACATTTGAATGTATCTCATTTAAAATGCTTCCTAGAGGCTCAAGAGCTGACTCAATGATTAAGAGCACTTACTGCCTTTGCAGAGGGTCTGAGTTTAGGTCCCAGCACTTACATGGCTGCTCACATTACATGGAAGTCCAATTCTAGGAGATTTGTTGCCCTCTTCTGGCCTCCATAGGCTCCTAGTTATACATGATGCCTATAAACTCATGACAATGCACAAATGCACAAATAAAAATACATAAATTAATATTTAAAAATAAATCGGTTAAAAGTTTCCTAGCTGTAATAACTTTAATTAAACCTCTAAAAAATAAAGTCTGAAATACAAATATGTTTAAATCTTACAAAGTTGACAATGAAAAGTTTTCTCTTCTAATACAATGTTCTTTCACCCTAATTTACTACCACAATTCTATTTTCCAAGAGAGCTTTTAATACAGCACACATTTTTTTTTTTCATACAAGGTTCAGCAGGTTGCCTCATTAAGCTTGCAGAGAATCAGGCCCCTTGTGATCCCCAGAAATATTCTTGCATTGATCCGTCATTAAAATGGCCCTTCTAAATTGTCTCAAGTTTATCAATAGATATAAAAAACTGAGCAGAATATGTAGGGCAAGATGACCTCATCCTCAAAGGTCAAACACAGACAGCTATGGCCTGTACTCAGGATTGTTCTGCCACCTGTTGGCTTTGCTTATGCATAACAGGGCATTGATGACACTCACAGAGGTCTGTAGCCCTCCGTGACCTCTGTCCCAGTTCATCACCCCTGAGAGAAAAGGAGAGGCCTTTGAGAGTTCCAGCTGCCAGACTTCCGCCATCATTCATTGCCTTGGCCACATGGTCCTTCTCTAAGGCTGAAAATATATGGCCAAGCACATTAAGGGCAGCACAAGTCCTTCCCTTCTCCTGGATTATTTCAGTTTCCTGTCATAAGGAAACCCAAGAAGATGTGTCCTCAGCGGATTGCATGTGACAGCGTCTGCTTCTATCTCAGGAATCTGAGGCATGATGGATAAACTGTCAGCTTTGAAGGATGATGTTTTCTCCATATTTCCATTATGAACCGGGCTGTCATCTCCTAATAAATTTCATGCATTGGTATCAATTTATTTTTACAAGCAGAAGGTCTGATGTATTTGGGAAAGGCTCTGACAGCAGATCTGGCCCAGCTTGACAGAGCTGGCTTCACCTCATTTTGGAAAACTACTTTGGTTCCAAGGACAGAACTTGACCCTCAGCCCTTAAGAAGAAGAAGGAAAAAAAATAAAAATAAAAACCTCTGTGAGAGGAAGAGAGACACATGAGGCAAGTTCCTTCTTTTAAGCCAAAATAAATCAAGCTTGTAGGACTACCATGACATAATATTATTTCTACAACAGCCCTACAAAGCCAGATGGGAAATGCCATTGTTGGTGACTGGCTGGGGATGCTATGCAGTTATGCGGTATATCAGCAGACCAAGTTTGGTTACCAGGTTCGGGGGTCTGTCCCACTGGCTTTACTCTCAGAAGGACCCCAGTTGTACTTTGCTGTTCAATAAGTGAGAAGTAAGGTGCATTCATGGAGTAAGTGTTTATGAAAGACCCTGTGACTGTAGTGAAGGGTGAGAAAAGCTCTGCATATTTGCCCTTTAGAAAGCTCTGAATCTAGTTGAGGGGTACAAAGTTAGAGAAACAAACAAACAAAAAACATAGTATTTCACAAGTGGGAGCAAAGATAGGTGCCTCTTTCTTTGACGTTGACCTTCCTTGCAGAGTACGCATGCCGTTTTACTAGTCCAGGCTATTGGAGACAAACTGCCTGGATTTGTGCCTCAGCTCTGACATTTAAGGTAACCCAAGAAGCTAAGTGAAGTCTTGGTTGAATTTCCTAATTTGGCTGGTTTTCAGCTTCCTCATCTATAAAACCGAACTGGGAGTTGTAACTGTAGGGTGCTGTTGGAGATGGAATGAATTAATACTTGGAAAGTGATGGACACAGTTCCAGGCACAAAGTACCTAGAAATATTTACTATATTTGGGTCTCTTCCTCCTCCTCCTCTTCTTCCTCCTACACCTGCTTATAACTATATTATCATTGTATTTTACAGCCAAGAAAACTATGACCTAAAGAATTTAAGTAAAAAGCCTAAAATTACATAGCCAAATGGACCCTAGCTATTAATCTTGGTAACATTGAGCAGAGAAAATGTAGAAGACAGTACACAAGCTTTGGATCAGTCAAGGAAAGAATCCTTGAAGCTTAATTAGTGATATTATTATTATTATTATTATTATTATTATTATTATTATTATTATTATTTTCATTCTTGGACTATTAAATAGTCCCTTTCCTCTATAACTCCAAGCATGCTTTCTATGTTCCTGGATAAAAGTTGTATATAATGGCATAGGAGTAAATGCTTAGCAACCAGGCCTCTGTGAAAAATGTATGAATATATTATATGCACACAAACAGCTATTATATATTAATTTACCTAGCAGATATAGAGAACACAGTTGGTAGAAGTTAAATATATGTTATTCTACTGTAATTTTGTAGAGGTACTTGATTCTCTCAGCTACTCTGAATGATTTGGGCCAAACTCTGGTATCTGCTGCCTGTATCTATGGTTGTAATTGATAACAAGAGTGCCTCTGACAGGAGTGGAGGTTGCTGTTTAGTCCTTTATCTTAATGAGCACATCTCAACTTTACTCATTCATCAATGCCAGCCGCTACTTTACCAGGTTGGAAATGGCTTTTGGATATCAGATGGCCATTTCTTCAGTTTTTTTTGTATTATTCATAACTAATGGATATAGATACAGCACCCTATTGTGTTTAATCTGTGTCATTAATATTTTCTCCATCGCCTTTTTAAATTTAGGAAAGCAGCAGGCCAGTACATCAAGCCCTAATCTGCACCTTTTGCAATTTTCCCTTTCAAATTCTGCCTCATAATGCACACTGAGACACTGAAGTGATATCATTGGAGAATTGGGGAGAGAACATCACATGGCCAGAACACACACAGATAAGGTCAAGAGCATATATAATAGTAAAATTTTGTGATAGAATTAGGAAGTGATGAATTTTTCCATGTTACTTTTGCTGTTAAGATAATGTACTCAATTGTAGATAAATGTAAATTTAAGTTTAAATATCTGTTTCACAGTGGCTCCAAAATATTTGTGGAAACTTGCCATTGCCTTTTATGAGTTGGCAAAGGCTAATTCTAGCAAACCACTTCATATTATCCTCAAAGGCCAGACGGATCTGAAGTACTCATATTCCTTCACAGTATTGTTAATCATTTTATTGCTGGAGAAGATGGCAGTTTTAGTTATATATCTATATAAAACCTGTTGCCTTTTGCATGAATTGAACTGTAGCTCACTACAAATGCATTACTTGCTTTCCTACACACGCTTAGTAAACCCAGGAAGGATTTCTTTACAGGCATATTTGAATACCAGGTTCACTATACAGTGCTGCCATCCAGCCCTGGAAATCAAGATGTACTGTTCAAACTTCCAAACTCTTCACATGCTGACTGGGTGCTATTTGATAAACAATCTGCCCCCTCTTTAATCTCAGTTGTCTTATCTGTAAAATGGTTATAACTGGGGCACTGTATCTCTGGCTATAGAGAGATAGCTAAAAGAATGTTTATAAAATGCCTGGCATGTAACTACTGCTCAAGAAATATGATGTACATACCACATGAAGATTCCATTCTGATTGTGTTCCAGTCTGTGTCTATTACACAAGTGAGATCTGCAACAAGAATTAATGAGCTGCAGTACCGACCACTACTCCATCATACTTCTTTGGGTAGGTTATGATTGGTTCTAAATAGGATGCTCTCCTTTTATTAAAATTACTCATCCTATTAATGAGTTTCTCTTTATGGATAATCCTTTCTCAATGCTTTGAGGAGTTGCCTTTGAACGTACTGTAAGATTTTCACTGTTAATTTAGGACCTGGCTTCCAAAACTATGAGCTTCAGAGTTCTGCATATGAGACTGTAGCAAAAGTCCTCTATCACAGTGGACAGTGATAGAGGTGGAGTGGCATATTAGTTGGTAGTTGGGCTCATACTCTCGGAGGGTTCTTTCAAAAAGAGGGTGTGGGTACAGGGGAATGGCTTAGTTTGGGGTCTGACCAACTTGCACTTTCTCCCTAGGTTTTACTTGAGAGCCAATAGCCTTGAATGGGTTCCCTATTTTATTTGTCTCAGTTTTTAAATTTTTCCAAAGGAGGTCAATAACGGGGCACAACTCAAATCAGAAAGTCAAATAGTTCAAAATTCTTAGTATATTCTCAAGAAATACCAGTTCCATGTCCCACTTTATCCTCTTGCTTTCCCTTCTGTCTTCTCCTTCTTCTCTGACTCCTAATGCACTGCTTCTCTGTTAAAATGCTTGGCTTACAAGCAGGGAGATTCGAGATTGTTCCCCAAGATACCACATTCAAGAAAACCTGAACACAATGTCACATACTTGAAACTCTCATCACTGGGGAGACTGGGATAGCAGATCCCCCCAGGCTTCCTGGCCAGCCAGATCAGCCTCCAAGGTGAGTTCCAAGCCAGTGAACAGTGGTTCTCTCTCTTCAAAAACCCCTGGATGTTATCTGGGGAACATCAAAGGTTGTTTTTCTGGCTTCTACACATAGTGCATATGTCTGTCTCCTTTGTATTTACATTTATTTTGTTGTTCATCACAAGAAAGTTTGCTGTTCACTTTTTGGTTATCTAATATTTAGGGTTTTTTCATTTTTTTATATATTTGAATAAGTAGCTGCTAACCATGTTTTGGAAGCTACTGTCCTGGAGATGGAGAAGTTCTTTATGATTCTCATTCTATGAGTAGATTAAGAAGCAGCACACACAAACCCAGAGCTACCACTATTTTTTTTTCCTTTTGGAATCTTTTCTTTACTCCCTCCCTCCCTCCCCATAAATATTTGTGAACTGCTGTTCCCAGCCAGATGCCCTCTGGGGTTGCTGGCAGAAGTAGGGCCCCCGTATATGAGATAAAATCAAATGGAATGCTTCAGGCTGTTAGCTTCAAAGGGCTTTCATTCTCCCAAGAGGCCTTTGACACAATCCCCCTTCCACCTCTTTTCTGCCCACTTCTGACTTGAGTCACTCTCCTAACCTTCTCGTAGCTACAGTGCCCAGTTTCTGCCAAACTCTTACCTTCCTTCTAGGTTTTTCAACATGGATTAGATCTCATATCCTTACTTAATTGTTTTTTTTCCACCCCTTTTCTTTTCTTGTTTTTGGTATGACATAACTTTTCCTGATCTCAATACAGTCAACAATTCCAATTCCATCCCTCCATCACTGATGCTGAATGTCTTGCTTCGTGCACAGTGGTGTGTCCCTTGTAAACAAGGCTGGAACCTTCAGCCTTCAGGATGCTTCTTCACTTCTGTGACTTATTCTTTGATCTTTATCTTCCTGTTCTTACCTGTGTAGGTTGATCTACAATGATGTTAGTGGTTCTCAACCTTCCTAAAGTTGCAACCCTTTAATACAGTTCCTCATGTTGTGATGACCCCCAACCATAAAATTATTTGTTGCTACTTCATAACTATAATTTGCTGCTGTTATGAATCATAATGTAAATATCTAATATTCAGCATATCTGATATGTAATCCCCAAAGGGGTCATGACCCATAGGTTTAGAACTGCTAAACTATAGTCTTATCTTTGCCTTTAAATTGTTGTATTTAGTCAACCATCATGCCTTGGCTTTCTCTTGTTTTCCTGGGAGTAAGTATAGTTCATTTCAGAAAGTCAGTACAGGTACTTTCGAAAGCTTGCCTGTAGAATGAATAAGAAACACGTACAGACACGATTATAGTTACCCATGTGCTGATGTCAAGCTAGAGTATTTATAAGAGTCCTGGTAGGAGTTGATGACTCTTCATGACCCGTATTAATCATGGTATATTTGTTTTGATATGCCAGGGATATAACTGAGCTCCTCATCTTTTTTTTCTTGATATCCTCAGCACAGGCCTGACCTCCAGTAGATGATTACTAAATATTTGATAAGTAAACTATCAATGCATTTTCTTTTGAGAGGAAAACTAAATGTTTTTAGAGGAGTCAGCTTTCTGCTGTGGTTTCAGGGAATGAATTGTGATGAGAAGTGAAGATTACTTCTACTTGAAAGAGGCTGACAAATTTCCCAGCCCCGGGATCACTTTATGTGGCTTATGATTTAGGGGTGAGTGAGCATGCCAAAGAACTCCACTTGAGCTGAGTGATGGGGGATGAGTTGTGGAGCCATGGTCTTCTATAGTATTTTGTGAAAAATAGTCAGAGATTTATGGCTATTAAATAACTTTGTAGCTGCCCCCTCCTTGTTCTGAAGCCTGCAAAAATCTCTGCTTTTGTACTCTGCACCAAGTTCCCTGTGTGTACCAAGATGCCTACCCTGAGCTGTAGCACATGCTCATTGGGAAGGGCCTTGAATGTCACACAGTTAGCTAAACACATTTGTTTTCTATGGTCACTGATAACAAGTCTCACTATGTAAGTCTCTCCGAGAATGTTCTGTACTTTCACCTAATCTTTTCCCACAATATCCTCAAAGCTCTAGCCTCCCTCCTATAAACATTGATGACATGACTGCTCATAGTCTGGTTAAAGGGGAGGTTTTTCTCATAGATATGAGAGAGAGACTAGCCAGAGACATCTGGAAGACTCCAGAAAGAGAAAAGTAGCAGACTGAACATGGCCAGTGAACTGGACCTGGATGGGTGAGAGGCAGGAGCAGTGCACAGAGAGAGGAGGAGAGATGGGAGGAGAGAGTGTGGTGGAGGGGGTAGAAGATGAAGACAGATGGAGGGATCAAGTGTGAGAACAAGAGAGTGAATGGCCAAGTTGAAGAGAGGGAAGCCCATGAGCTGGAGAACTTTAGAATAGGGGAGGAGGTGAGAAGAGCTAGGATGCTAGCATGGATTCCGAAACGTGTAACAGGTACTGAGGGAGCCTGAAGACCAGCATGTGCTTTGGTCTGCTAAGGCACCACAGGTAGTTGTTTATCTTTCTGCCAGTAATCAGGGAGATGGGTCCTTTTAGTGGAGGGGAACCCACCTCTCAAATGTCCTGAGGAATGCTGGCTTTTATTTAATGGCCCAAATTTGGGGTAATGGAATTTCCTTTGGACTTGACACCTCTTATATGATGGACATTGCCTTTTGCAATGTGTTAGTGCCTGTTAACCATTACTGATATTATTATTATTATTATTATTATTATTATTATTATTATTATTATGGTTTTTCAAGACAGGGTTTCTCTGTGGATCTTTGGAGGCTGTCCTGGAACTCGTTCTTGTAGACCAGGCTGGTCTCAAGCTCACAGAGATCCACCTGCCTCTGCCTCCCAAGTGTTAGGTTTAAAGGCATGTGCCACCACTGCCCAGTTTACTGATATGATTTTTAAAATGTTGTTAGTGATTCTTCAATTTTGAATGGGTGAATAACCAAGGGACTCTCCCTGTGCATTGGCAGATCATCAGCAAGTTTCATGCAAGGCTGGGGCAAATACCTTAAGTCTTGGAATCTGGGAAACAGTTTTGTCGTTATCTGATTTTTTCTTTTTTTTTGTCCATTCTATGGGTCACATTCAGTTGCTTTATGAGAAATACAAATTCATTATGTTTTGTCACAAATACAACCAGAGATGGCATTAATCTACATTTTATAAGAACTAGAAAATTACTTAGGGTTGATATCAATAGAAGATTGTGAGGACTAGAAATGGAGGTTTTGTATTGTTAGTTTTCAGGTTTAATTTTTGAAAATTTCAAAAGTGTGTAAAAGTTTAACATTAAGGGCACAGATAGCCAACATTTAATATCTGTCATTTCTAACATTTTGATATATCTGTGCCTAACCTATTCTTTGATCAACAGAAATAACCACCACACCAACTTTATTAACTCCAGTCTAATTACTATACCCCTTGGCAGAGGCAAGAAATTTCATAACTTTTGTATATATCTGCTCTAATTTTTAGATTTTTGCAAATACAGGAAATCAAGCGGTCACATACATATATAGGTAAAACCATACAACATCTATCATTTGGCCAACTTGCATTCTCACTCCATAGAAACTTTTAGTTATCTGAGTTGAGATATTTAAATCAGGCTTATTGCTCTTAAACACTGTTAGTCTTTCACACAAATATATACTATTCCATTGACTTTTCTCATTGACAGTTACTTAAGTTATTTCAACTTGATTTTTTTTTTTCCGGTTTTTCACAACCGGGTTTCTCTGTGTAGTTTTGGAGCCTATCCTGGCAGTCTATCTGTAGACCAGGCTGCCCTCAAACTCACAGAGATCTGCTTGTCTCTGCCTCCCAAGTGCTGGGATTAAAGGCGTGCACCACCAATGCCACTGGGCTCAACTTTTTTGTTAGAAATAATGCAGCAATAAAAGTTGTCTCATGTTTCTACTTCCAGATGTGTGCGTGTGAAGTTTTCTCTAGTTTATGAATTTTATAGTGTGTTTGTGTGTGTATACAAATGTACACATGTGGAGATAGTAGTAAACTCCAGGTGTCATTTGTAGGACTCTTCTCTACCTCTCCAAGTCACTTGAACCAACAACACATTCCCCTTGGTAGGGAGGAGAGAACCTTCATGTTCCTCTGTGTGCTCCAGCATGAGGAAATGAAGTCTGGAGATACAATGGCTGGCCGAATCCTTCTTATTTTAGCTCTCATGCCCTTTAGCAAACTTGATCAAATTCTCTCTCAATTATTGATTATTGGCTGTTGGGGTCTCCTCTTCTCTGAAACTTCTGGCATTTCCTTTGCCTGTTGTCTTTTAGTATGCATTTTTGTTGACTGGAGGACATTTTTTTTATGTATCTTGAATACTGGCATTTTATTGTAGACATGGCAAATATCCTCTAACAGGAGATAAAAGTAAAATGTGAAGCTACAAATCTCTGCCATCGGCACTTAGGAAAACTGGCAAAGAATCAAAGGTTGGAGAATCTTTATGGTCCTGGAGATTCAGACTTGTTCAGATTTCCTTACTCTTACCATAGGCATTTCTTCTAAATACACATAAAGGAAAACATTATGTAAATGTTTCCTACTTACGCCTCTATTATTTCTTACTCAAGCTGCTATGTGTGTGCTGCCTCAAGTACAAGGTGAGTTCTATATCCTTTGGCAGGTAGAGTGCAAAGGGAAGGAATTCTCTTGTCTGTTTCTTCATTTGCTTCCCTGGCTTTTACAAATTGTGTTTCTGAGGATAAGATGTTGAGAACACATGTGTGGATCACATTGAAAAACCCCAGTGGTTTTCCTCTTGATAGAAGCCATTCTGAAGAGCAGATAGTTGGAATCCTGATTTCTAGAGTCTCCCAAAACACTGAGCTGGACAAAAGCATGGCTTGCAAAAAACTTATTTTCCTGGATTCTTTCCCACAAATTGAGTTACTCTCATAAAGTGGATGATGAGCAGAAAAGTAATTAAGTGCTGGGCATTGAATGACAGCTACAAATAAACCTTAGAAACAAGACTAAACCTCATTTACTCTTAGCTGCAGAACCTCTGACTTTAGAGGTATTTGCTGGAAGGTAGTGTGTCTTCCAGTTCTTTCTTAGGAAAAGCTGCTCATCACATCATCACCAGCCTACATCCAAGTTCAAAAATTCCATGGCACAGTGACTTGAACCTCCTATTGCATTGCCAACTCCACATTTCGCTTATTTATTTTTAAGGATGAGGTGCACTGTTGAAAAGAAAGTCTGGGGTATCTTTGGAGGAGTGTGCTGGACAGTCCCATCCTTTCACTTTATCTGTCCTTCAGCAAGCCCTGAAAGGCCTCCATGTTTAGAACACCATTGCTGTGTTTCAAGTACCATGTCAGCCACAGTAGATCTCACAGGCCAAACAACTAGCAAATGCAGGGTTTGGGTTTTAATTTAGTTTCCGTCTCCTCCACATGCTTGCAGCAGGCTGTGTCCAGTAAGGCGGAGTGTAGCAAGCCTTTGAAGAACACTTTCCTCTGTGACTGCACTTTTATTTGTCTGTTTCCAATACACTTGGGCCAAGCTTTAAACATCCTGTATGTTCATTATGTTTGCCTTTTAGCTGGAGTGGACAAGCACTCCAATCTGATCTCACCAAAGGACGGGGCTTCTAATTTTGCTCTGTTCAGACCTCTCTCTGTAAGCCTGCCCTGAAAGCTGCTTAATCAAACACCTCAAATGTCAGAAATGAAGTTTAAAGGGTTTTCATGGCAAGCAGGTCTAATCTGCCGCTTAGCTCTGACTCCCGTAGTGCAGGTAATCTCTTAGCAGAGAAGGCCTGCTTCTAGCAGGGTAAACACACCCTTAGAATGGATTTCTTCTTCTGGAAAGAAAATCGAGGCATTAATGAAATTTACTTTTTCACAGAGCTTTCGGAAAGGTTGAAAGCTTAGGATTTCACTTCCAGCAGATGTTCTTTTTTGGATATTAAAAAAAAAAGTTGCATTTGATTTAGAAATCTCAGTTAAGTAGAATGGTCAAAGTACTTTATGTCAAAGTAACCAAGCTCTTCAGGGCACTTACTGGTCATTGGTACCATTCCATGTGAGCTGCAAAGTGGTCATAATTTCTTCCAGATTAGACTACAAGGACACAAAGTTCAGGAAAGGGTTAAAAACATAGGCACAAGCTGCCTTCTACACAGTGTCCCACAGGATGAGAAGCCACAGTTATTTGTTACAATCAAAGATCTGCTGAGGTACAATGAGAAACCACCATCCTATATGTCATTTCCTTTTTGGAATTGGAATGATTTTCTCTCCAAACAGAAAGAACATGGAGCTTCCTTACAAAGCATTAGTGAAGGGTTACTTACAGAAACATAGGAAAGCACCCCTACCCCCCTTCTACATCAGTGCCCTCCATCATAGAGGTTGCCTTCATGGATGCTGCATCATGGAATCCTACTTACAGATTCCTTCCAGCTGATGCTGTTTCATTGATAACCATCACACATACTAAACATCCATACTCTAAAAATCTAAAATCCAACAAGCTACAAACCCAAACCTTTTCAGTCCTAACCTGATGCCACAAGCTTCTCCTGACCCCTAGAACAAAATGCAGGCACACTAAATCTATCATATGGGCATGCTTGGGGGCTTGTGTATGAGATGGATAGAAAACAAATTAATGCCTGTTACAATAAATCTTTCTGCCAAAGCCGTCCGAGCCCTACGGCCATGTGGGTGGTCTCTGCCAGCCACCCGAGTTCTGCCCACCGCGTGGATGGACAAAAATAATACAGAGACATATTAGGTACAAAGCTGCTTGGCCAATGACAAGGATTTCTCATCTGTTAACTCAGTCTTAATTATCATAAATCTATATATTTTATAAGACTTATAGAGGATGCCTTTCCCTGGCACCCTCTCTTGCCGGTGGCTCACACCCTGCCGCTGGAGGAGGTGAAGGAGAAAGAGGATACTTCCTGTTTCTCCTTTCTTAAATATGAGTCTCCTTGCTATGTCATTTCCTGCCTGGAACACCACTTCTCTACTACATTTCCCAGAATCCTCTTTGACTCCTAGTCCTGCCTAACTTGCTGTCTCATTGGCCAAACAGAACTTTATTTAACAATCAATAAGATAAAAAATACACAGTACATTCCCCATCAAATGCCATGTTCAGATTTGGTTGTCATCCTCAGTATACCCCGTTATGTATCCACACATACTCTCAACAGTGAAGTATGAAATATTCCATAATGAAGTATTGAATTTGTATTCCTACTTCAAATTCCAGAGGGATTTCTCCAGGGTTGGTATTATATTTAGTCCACAGGCCAGATACAGAACCTTACATATTTTACTTTGTTCAGCTTCTGTGCCACTAGGTCCACATAAGCCAGCTCTGCTCTCCCTCATCCATGCTGCCTCACCCACAGTGGTGGCCATAGGAGTCTGCTTATAGCCAGCATTCCCTTTGCCCCAATTTCTGGGAGCATGCCTGGAACAGAATTGGTCTACATCACTTCCTGCCTTCAGCCCCCTTCTTTTTCCTCCTCTCCTTTCAGCTCTGCATAACAATGACAATGACAACAACAACAGCAAATCCTCTTATCTCACAGAATCTCAAAATGTTGTATCCTACTCTGCTAGAATTCTATCTCAACAGGTAGAGGAAGGCCATTCTTTCCAAACTCAGATCCCAGTGAAATGTGTTCAGTAAACAAGCACAAGTGGTGTTTGGTGTTTGTCCATGGTGACAGTTTGCTTTAATCTTACAGGCTTCCAGTGGAGTTGAAGCTGCCTCTCCAGAGAGCCACCTCCGGTACACACCCCTGCCTTCTGCATCCAGAGAACTCACCAGTCACCGAGGTAGGAACTTAGCTTTCTGTTGCTGGCAGTCATGGTAACCTGGATACTTGGCTGTGTAGAACCCTGGAACTCTGTGGTCCCTCCTGCGCCTGTCCTGTGGAAGGAGTCCAGTGATAATGGGAAATCTGTATTACCAAACCTAAAGATTTTAACCCTGATAAGAGGGAAGACATAAACCCATGGTATAATTGTGTGCCCCTCCCCCAGCTTTAAACAGAAAGATTATAGAATTTAACAATTACTTAGAAGACCGTTCCATATAGTGATAGTAATGGAAAGACGCTGAGAACATCAGTAGTATTTGTTAAAATAGCAATGTGTGAAAATGTAGGAGCTGAAATGTGTAATTTCCGAGAGAGTGAACTCTATATTACCGCTAAGGGAACTTCAGTTTGCCTGGTTACTTCAGAGAAGACCTTGACTTCTGCTGGCTTCTCTGGTCCTGAAAACATAATTTGGTTTGTGTGATTCTTCTAGTATTGAAATCCTTTTGCCATCTCTGGCATGTCAAGTTTCAAAAGCAAGCAGAATACTGGAATAGTATGGTATTCTATTAAATACTATAAAACATGACATTAAAACAATGTCCCTTAACCAGCTTCTGGGGCCAAGGAATATGTCACTGGCTGAGCTGGAATTGCCAAGAGCAAGAGGAGGCCATGGGGTCTAATGTGTTTTCTGTTCTATCCTCCCATATCAGATATCTGTTTCTGAACTGCAAATCTGTCTTTCAAGGTTAAACAAGGGCGGGCTTAGAGAAGGACACTGCTATTTAAACACTGCTTCTTCCGATACAAAAATCCCATGGAGGGGGGTCACTGAATAAGTACTAGCTCTCTTGGTCATCCTTGTTATTATATATACTGTGTGGATGGAATAGAAGGCTATGGAGAGGCTTCAAAATTGGTGGCAACTTATGGGATGTATGATTGGGACATTAATAGTCTACAGGATGTGATTAAGAGAGTCCTGTCTGCCTGATGGTGGTTTCACACACCTTTAATTCCAGCACTGGTGAGGCAGAGGCAGAGGCAGAGGCAGGCTGATCTCTGTGAGCTTGAGGCCAGCTTGGTCTATAGAGTAAGTTCCAGGACAGGCTCCAAAGCTACAGAGAAGCCCTTCCTCTAAAGACCAAATAAGAGAAAGAGGGAGGAGAGAGAGAGAGAGAGAGAGAGAGAGAGAGAGAGAGAGAGAGAGAGAGAGAGAGAGAGAGAGAGAGAGAGAGAGAGAGAAAGAGAGAGAGAGTTGCAGCAAGCTTCAAGAGTCTGTGTTTTGCATTTTTCTTGACTGGTTGACATGTGGGCATTGGTGGAACTCTCTTATATGTGAATTTTGACATCATTATAGTTCATTTGTGATTTTTTGCATCAAGTGTCAGTTTTGTGAAAGTCAGTTTTGCTCAGGCAGGTGGAAGAGGTACCAGGATGCCACCATTCTAGGGGAATGAACTAGTGTCCCCAGGGGATGCTCCCCTGAAGGTCTAGAACACTTCTCTTGGGACCGTTGGTGGGAATGCTCCAGGAGAAACAATACTAGGAGAAAGAGTAACAGTTAACACCACTACAGGAATAATGCAAACACCCTAAAATGAGCATTGTTTTTTTCACCAGTGTACTGTTTCTGGCACTGTGGTAAGGATAATTGCACTCCATAGCCTATTGAGTAATTTGCATGGAGACTGAAGTCTCTAAGACCCCCTAGTCTACTTACAAAGACTTTATCTGCCAATGACATTTAGATTTCACAATAGGAGGATCTGATGAGATGACTGGTGTTCATCAAGAATGAGTCAAATATCATCTGTCAATTTAGTAATAAAGCGTAAGCCCTGGGGGAATAAATGGAGGAATGTTTAAAGCAGTGTGTGTGTGTGTGTGTGTGTGTGTGTGTGTTATGATGTTGGGGACCAAACCTAGGTGTGCTGTGTACAGGCAAATATTCTATCCATGAGCTACATCTCCAGTCCAAGTTTTAGTAACATTTGATAAGTGCAAAAATTACTAAGACAGAATTTAAACCAATACTCCTGGATGACATCACAGCCTAAAAAATTGGAAAAATAGAAAATGTTATTTAAAGGGATCTTACAACTGATACCCCAGTTTTACTGAGGAATAGTCCCATATATTTAATGTACTTATTGCCCGGTCCTCTGGACTTCTGGGCTCATAAGATGGTGTTGAAAATAGTCTGTATCATGTCACAGTGTTCTTTGGGTGCATGGTCACAAGGAGACAGAGAGAGCCAAAGAAGCTCCTGAAGGCTGGCTGTGGTTTTAGTATCTAAGGAAATGGTACAACCACTATGCTTTATCTTGCCCTGAATTATACTCTATCACCTGGAGAAAGCCACAGATGTTTTGTTACCCAAAACAAAACTACTTGATGCCATGCTATGTTTTCACATGTAAGGCTGTCATTCTAAATTCAGATTATATAAACCAGCAAAGCATTTGGATGCTCGTTAATTCCCTAATGGAAATGGCTTATGAGCACCTATGCTGAGGGCCTCCTTCCACAGTATGAAGGCTAACTGTGTCACCCCTGTCAGTATCCTCCCAGATGTTTGATCTTGAGTATCTGAGCTGGAACTTGAAAACAATTTTGGTCCACCCAGTTCCCAATCTATTTTCCTTCCGCCTCAACAACTACAAAAACTGGTGGATAGGCATTCACGTTCATGTGCAAATTACTGTTTTCCTATGCCTTTTCTATTTCCACTTGTCCTTTTCTGTAACTTCCAATGTTGAATTTGATGGGCCCAGGATCTATGTCTCAAGAATGGTAGTAAAATGTGAAGAAACACTGAGCCTAGCTTGATGATCAGGAGATGGGGGACTGGACTGTTCTGTTTGTTATTCTGTATATGCTGTCTACCATAGGTGTATTACTGTGCAGAGCTTTACACTTCCTGCTTGAAACTTCCTGCTTTGGGCTGCATTGTTTTCTCTCTCTTGAGAGCCCTTAGCATACTTCTTTCCAGCTCCTAATGTAATTGTTTATCTTCTACTTTCTGTGAGAGCTGCCCTGTGCTTATGTCTTAGACTCCTGAATGAAAGGCCTGGGAGAGGCATGGCTAATTCTCCTCCCTCCTGTATATCCTCAGTTCTTCAATTATCAGGTTAAACACCACATCTCCAGGGTGTGGATGTGACTTCTCTGATTCTACTGTCTACATTTGTGTTTGGTAAGTTTTCCATAGATATCAGCTTTTGCAGGGAGTAGAGAATTCTGTACCTAGTTTCTTGCATCTGTATCCACAATGCCTAGCATGGGGCCTTAATATTTGTCTGGGTTTGGGTCAGTATCCTGAAAAGCAAATTGTTTAAAGCTATATCATTAGCCCATGGCCCTTTTAAGAGTTGTGGAGCCTTTAAGTGGCAGGGCTTATTAGGAGGAAATCACGTCATGGACGGTATGCCCATAAAGGGGATATTGAAGCCACAGTTCATCCTCATCTTCTCTTTTGCTTTTTGCTTCATGTGAGGGCCTTCTTCACATGTATCTGCCATGACAAGACATGATGGTTTGTGCTTTGTATCAGGCTCAGAAACAGTAGGCCAGCCAAACATGCATTAAGGTTCCCCAAAGTGTAAGCCAAAATAATTGTGTCAGGTATCTGCTGTTAGCTAATGGAAGTTGACTCCCATCAGTAAACATTGAGTCATGAAGCCTAGGAGAAGAGTTGGTGTCTTTAGTAGCTCAGTGAAGTGACAAGGGTGAGCACATTCAGAGGACATTCATTCTTGTTCACTTCCAACCTCCATCCTGTTGCTTTATTATTATATTTAATAATAATATTACTTTATTATTATATTCAACAGTACAAATTATATTTGCCAAACATTGATGTTTTAGTAGTAGGAAGGGGGATGGGGTAAATTGTAGGAATGAATATAATTATTTTCTTAGAACAGATGCTCTTTAAATATGTATGTGAACAGGATACACTCCAGCATAACAGTCATTGCCAGTCTTTGTGGTAGCTACCAGAAATAGAATCCACATGACAATTGTATCTTTGGGGCAATGATTTCTATTTAAATCAAAGACCATTTTATTCTCAATATGCTCTTACAACGTGTGGGACTAAGTGGACATTACCATCCCCATTAAACAGGGGTATGACAAGAACTGCTAGAGGTTGACCAGAGTCACTGAGCAGCAAAGACACAAAGACTATTCACTGTCCTATGCTAACCAGGCTTACCCACTGTCATCTCATGTCTCCCACAGCTATGGCACTGAGGATGTCACTACCATTTTCCTGCATATACATTTTGTGAGTTAACTAAGAGTCCCCTGAGTGTCCCTCAGTCACTTTTCTCCTTGATGCTTAAGCAGCCCTGAAAATGTGCTGGAGTTGCCTGTCACATTAAGCATGTGATTTGGAACATGCAAAAGAAAGAAAGCTAAGAATGAGGGAAATTTATTTGAAAACCTGCTTGGAGATTCAAAACCACCCTACCTTACTGGTCATTGGCAATCTCCACTGTTGTTATTGACATGGTTATGGCTGCACATCTTCTTTCTTAACTTGGTGTTTAGAATGAATTTCCAGGACAATCACAGCATGATTTACATAGGGCACATCATAGTTATTGTTTGACATTTCCTGAATGTGGATTGCATTTCCTGCTTAGCCCTTGATCTTTCTATGTATCTCTAGGAGAAGCTCAGAGGGTGCCTTCCAAAATAGAAAAGAGAAACAGTGACTGTTGGTCATTTGTGTTATTAAAACTGTGTTCAGCCCAAGATCTGAGAAGATACTTTCTGAGAGATCATAATTCAGTGCTTGGCATCTACTGATCAAATTAGTAAGTGAAATGAATACAAGACAAGTTAGATGGATGTTTGTGAAGAAGTAGAATCTGCACAGACAGGTGTTTTGGGTGGGGCCATGTTGGCCAGGAAAACTTCATGACAACAAGCAGGTCTCAGAGGGGCTTACTTGGTGATTAAGTTGCTCATTACAATTTGGCAGGGTTGGGGATATTGTGGGATTTGGAAGCAAACTGTCTGTTTTGGCCAGTGAAAGTTTTTTACTTCTTCACTTTTTCACTTTGTTTTAACTTTTACCACATTTCTAGGTCAACCCTCAAGAGATGTGAAAGATAGAGAGACGAACACTATAAACAACAGCAACACAGACCTATTATAATACAGACAGACATATTTACTCAGGCTTGCTTCATAGCTCCACCCCAAACATTCCTTTGTCCTGTCACCTTTTAGTCATCATTGCTCATTTGAAAAAAATAAATCATTCAAGGTCATGGTGACAGTTCCAGGTAGAGCCTACCTCAGCCCAGACTAAAGCAATCCACTTATTTATGGACTATATCCTCTGACTATTTCCTTTAGGACAACTACATATAAGATAGTTTTTTTCACCCAAAATTGGCATTGGTTCCTGATGTAGGAGAACCTTTGGGTTCAGTACTCGGCAAGTAACGACAACAATAGCAATAATAGTAACAAAATGCCACTCATTTGTTAAAATTTTATTAAAGGTGATAGATAAAAATTTATCCATAGAACATGTATTAAAAACTGGAAAACAAACAATGGGAGAGAAGAGGAAAAACACTCCCTGCTCAATGACACATTTAGTAGAAAGATTTATAAAGGGAGAGTAAAGTCTCTTTCAGACCCCTTGCCATGCCTAAGCCCTGGCTTTGAGGGAGAAGTGGATGTTGGTTTCTTGTGGGGAACTATTATTAGCATTTTCTAATTATGTAAAATGATTTCCTCTGATGACATTTTGAACAGAACCCATTACTTTAGACTCCTTTCCTTCATAATGCTTTTATGTGCATATTCTTAGTGGAATTCGCAGATGCCAGGTGAAGCTCAAGACTCCTTTATTTAATGAAGGTGACTTGTGATTTGACAGTTGTAGTTGACAGGTTTATTTCATCTGTGGCAGTGGGAGTCTATTTTCTGTATGTGTGCCCTGTTCCCACATAAAAGGACTTTACTAAGTGCCGAATAAATTGTACTTTTCCTTTGATTCTAGACCTTGCTGAAGTGGTTTAAAAACTCTAGTCTGGGTCATCAAATTCATCTCTCTGCTACTTTGCAGGGTCAATAGCTTTGCTGAGCACCAAGCTGGGCTGGGTGGATTGGAATGGAGGGTCGTGTAGATTAAAACTTCCGAGTGTATATAGATGGATGTGCAAATGTGTGCTGGCTGTCTGGGAGGGCAGCAGTGATGGAAGAGCAAGCCAAGTGGAATCTGAAGATGGATGAGTCTGCTAGACTATTACCAAGACTGGCATGGACTTTAGCCAGGAACTTTAAGCAACCTCCTTCAAGCATATGAAATCCATAAGGGTCCATTTCCTAGACTTTTCCTCCAAGGATGATTTTTCACTTGCAATCCCTCGGCGTGCTTCATTTCTATTCTTTGGGCAGAATTGTGGTATGCTCACAGACACAGACAGGCTACCAATCTGCTTCTCCTGCCCCAGAAACAAAGCAAGGAAGGGAAAAAAATAAACTCTGTTCTCCCTGACTGCACCCCCTGCAAAAACAGTATCCTTATCTCAGTAAACTAAAAGGTAAGAAAGGTGACCTTTCCCCCCCAAAAATAAAATAAATAAATGAAATGTGGTAGTAAATATGTCTCCTTACAAAAAAGAATATGTAGAGCTAGAATACACAGTATGAAAGAATTGAGATGTGCTAGTGACTTTAGGACTGTGGGATGATTCTTCAAGAATTTCTGTTTATTTGTGAATCTGTATTCATGACAGGATCTCATTGTATAGACCTGGTTAACCTTGAACCCATGATCCTCTTATCTCAGCCTCCCCCGAGCTCACACTATTAATATGAGTGACCAACTATAGGCAGAATCTTGTCATTTTTATTGTAAAAGAGGAACTGGGATGTGGTCACATATGATCCCAAAGACAAGGATTCCTATGAGCAAAGGTTGCTTTGGGCACTATCCAGCATGCCTATGGTTCCTGTATACTGTTCCCAGAGCCTATGTTAGAATGTGAAAATTGAGAAATAGAGAATATCATTGCTGTCTCTGTATATGTATATATTATATATATGCCATAATGCCAATTGAACAAGGTCTTATGCACTGTATAATTTAAAGTGTCAGTGCTTGATAAAAGGCATACATACAATGTATCTATAGAGAAGGTGGGATCGGGAAGATGAGAATGGGTTTGGCTGTTGAGAAGATGTTGAACTTTGAAGCACATACAGGGAAGCAGTAGGTGGAGGACGAAGGAAGGATGTTCCAGAAAAGAGACATGGGTGAAGAAGCAGAGGAATAAGACTAGATGGAACTGATGAGAGATAGGGATACAGTTTTGAAAAATGAAATTATAGATGAAGTTCCTTTCTATATGGTGGCTCCAAATTGTGGCAAGTCTTGACCAGACAGAGGGGACTATATTTGTTTTAAAACAGTGTTGTGTTTCTGTTCATGAATGGATCTCACTCTTTAGGTAAGGCTGTCCTTGAACTCACAATCCTCCTGCCTCTGCCCCCTTAGACCTTGGATTGTTACAGTTGGATATAAGAGATGTGGTGAGATATGATTCCTGAAAGGACAAGGATTCCTATGAGTGCTGTAGCTGTGTGAATCTGCATGTAGCATGTCAAGACATTGTAAGCATAAGGATTTGGAGTCCAGAGGCTTCTGGGGGTTGAAAGCCAAGGGAGTTTGCTCTGGGTTTAGAAGCTTTTGATTTCTTGATATAAGGCTATGAGTCGGCTGTTACAAATAAGCAGGCTTCTAGCAAAGGTAATGTAGGTGGCGACATGGTAGCCGATGGGGAAAACAGCTGGAACCAGAACACAGTGCCACTGGGGCAGAAGTGGGGACATGTAAAGACAACCTTAGGGCCACCATGGAGTCTCTGTTTGAGGTCGCCAATGGTCTTACTCATCAGGGCTCAGGCATTAAAGGGAATAGCTTCTCCATTTCATTTACTTTGTTATTTGTTCTTGGAGCGTGAAATATATCTGTCTCAGTTGGGAGAGTGTTGAAATGTCCCAGTATTCAATGATCTAGGTGTGGACTGGCAGGAGATACACCGAATGAAGCAAAGAGCCTGAGCCACATTTTGTGACAAACACAAGAGGCCTGGAGGCTGACTATGTTCTGGGGCAGTGAGGAAGCAGCCTGCTGTGGGAAGCTGTGATCTGGTCCTGTTCCCATCATCACTGTTCCTCACCCCTGGATTCTCTTCTGCCACTCAGGCATGCGCTATAATTTGGCCTGTTAAATGGAAGATGGGGGGATTCAATGTCCTGAATCTCATGACTACGGGAACAAACTTACAGTAAGCAGGCAAGGTGGCCACAAGAATTTGTTCACTACATTATTTGGCCTGCAGTTGAGTTAGTTACATTCTTTTAAAAGTGAATATATGCCCAGTGTGTTTTACTGTTCAGTCTGAGTATGTGGAAAGGAATTATGGGAAGTTATCACCTTTGGTCTAGATTGTTCTGTTGAAAGCTGTTCCCTGGGAGTTACTGTCCCACTTCCAGATCCTTCTAACTCTGTTTCCTTGGGTCTTGTACAAAACTTTACTCGTTGCCCAGAATTTTTCCTCACATAGTGATTTTTTAACAACCTTTTTTTTTTGGAACAAATAAACAAACATCTGGAATCATGTGGTACATTTAATTAAAAAGTTTGCATTTGGACAGAAACGGTAAAATCATGAAAAATGATCTGTCAGTAAGCCAAAGAAGGCCAAAGGATGACATCATTGGCTGAAATGGGTTGAAACTGAGGGACAAGAGCACCTGCTCTGTGCGGCCCTCTGTCCCCCACTCAGCCGTTAATACTTACTGCTCTGCATTTTTATTTGTTCTAATGAATTGTTTTTCCTTTGGCTGGGCTGGTCAAGGAAGACGGTTGTTACTTTGCCAATAACCTTGGATTTGTTGGCACGTGTGTGCTTTATAAATGGTGTGGATTAGGAGTTGGTGGCTTTTCATTTCCCTTCCTCAGAATTCCACATGCTGCAGGTCACTGCTGGGGCCTGTTTTCTGCTTCTCCCATCACCCTATGGTGCACTGGTTTCACGGGAGCCAGTCACAGGTGGAATCTGGTCATGGCAATGCCAGAGATGGAGCAGCAGCCAGGGGCTCTGCCTTCAGGGATCCTCTAGTCTAATTGGACATAGAAAACACACTGGAAAGACAGAAGGGTGAGGAAAAGGAAGTGTGAAAAGGCAAATTATAGCCAGTTTACTGCAGATATCTCAGTCGATTCTGTTTGCAGTTCTGGAGTTGAGCAAGACTTCATTCTGTAACTTGGGTAAGTACTCCAGAGAGCTAAGTTGAAGAAGTAGGTTGTAAGGACATGGAGGGATTGTGGGAGGCAGAAAGAAGGACTCCATACTCATTTCAAGTTGACTTTTTGCTTGTGATGAGGAAGCTGAATAATAGAAAAGTAGCAGGCTGGCCCATATAACGTTACTCCCATGGCTCTTTTCGTAGTCGTAAGGATTGCTGTGGAAGGAAATGTATTATCATGCCTGTTGATTGCATTAGCTGCACAGCAGTTCCCACCCTGTTGGTCTCAAACCCTTTTGGGGGTTGCATATCAGGTATTTACATTATGATCCATAACAGTAGCAAAATTGCAGTTATGAAGTAGCAATTAAGTAATTTTATGGTTGGGGCCACCACAACATGAGGAACTGTATTAAAGGGCTGCAGCACTAGGGAAGTTGAGTACCACTAGGTTAGAGAAACAACAGTGACAGGAATTATGTGCCTCCCATCTTTCCTTATTTCTGGAAAACTCAGAGAGCATCATTCCCTCTTAGAGCTTTAGCATAACTGACTCCATTCTGAATTTTAGCCTGTGCTATGAGGTCCCAATGCAGGAGCTTACTGCAAAATAATGGGTTTCTCTGGTGTTTATTTAGTAGGAGTGTTAAGATAGAGGACTGGGAAGAAGCCTTTCATGAAGGTGAGGACTGTTGGGGAATATTATTTTAAGGTGTGTTACTTTTGTTTATGTTGCATTTGTTTAACTCCATGAAGCTGTATTACTGTGCCTGTCTAAAACACCTGCTGGTCTAATAAAGACCTGAGCAGTCAATGGTGAGGCAGGAGAGAGGAATACATGGGGCTGGCAGGCTGAGAGCAGAAATAAGAGAAAGAAACTGGAAAAGGAGGAAAGAAGAAGCAATAGAGAACAAAGGGAAGAGGACATCAGGGGCCAGCCACCCAGCTACCCTGTCACTCAGCCAGCCAGCCAGCCAGCCATGGAATAAGAGTGACAGTAAGATACGCAGAAGTAAGAAAAGGTAAAAGCCCAGAGGCAAAAGGTAGAGGGGATAATTTCAATTAAGAAAAGCTGGCTAGAAACAAGCCAAGCTAAGACAAGGCATTCAGAACTGGGAATAAACCTCTGTGTGTGATTTATTTAGGAGCTGGGTGGTGGGCCACCCCAAAAGATTAAAAGCCAAAAGAATAAATGTAACAACACTCACCAACAGGACTGAATAGAAAACACCTTTGGGTAGTTTGAGAATGTGAGAGATGCCCTTCTGGTTTCATTTCAGACCATAACCTAGGCAGAAGCAGGGAGTGGGCACATCTAGCAACAGTTAGTTGTGACAATTCGATTTTTCTGCCTAGCTTCTCTTCAAGTGTGTCTAGGGTGAAGTCGAATAATTGTGTTTGCATGGCCAGAGAAGAGCATCGAGCAATTTGGCTTTGCAGAGTATAGTTCAATATTTCTCTCATTGAGGATTTATACCCAGGATGAGGTTATTCTAAGGATAGCAGGCTTTCTTTCTTTCTTTCTTTCTTTCTTTCTTTCTTTCTTTCTTTCTTTCTTTCTTTCTTTCTTTTTTTGGAGAGAATGCATAGGAAGGAGCCAGGGGCTAAAAGCAAGGTGAAGCTCTTTTATGTTAGTCCCCAAGAAGGGAGGCATGTTATTGAACCCCAAGGTGATTTGGCAATGGAGACCCAGGAATCATTATTCCCTGAAGCCTGGACCTGAAGGATGTGCTCAATGCCTTTGAGGTAGCCCGAAGGAAGTGGAATGATGCTTTCACAGCTTTCAAATCCTGATGGGGTTTGATCAAGGATTCTCTTATGTCAAGGCTAGCTGTACTTTTTCATCAAATGAAAGCAGGGTTTTTCCCTTTGACCCCTTTGGACTTCTGCAAGTACAGAGAGATGTAAGACCATCCTGGAGCAAGGGTCCAGTGTTGCCAGAGGAGTTACCCAGCCCTTGGTTACTTATTATTCTTGTGCATCTGTTTCCCTAAATACTCTCTGAAGAAACATAAGCATGAGAATAAAGAGTACAAGAACTTGGAATTTTCCATTTGTAGCTTCCTTAGACTAGTAGGTCAGAGTTCTGTCCATAGGGATAGGTTGCAAACTCTTTCTGCTTCTTCAAGGCAAGGCTTTCTCAACTCACTGACAAAAGGGGTAAGGAGCCAGGAAAATAATGCAATGCTAATTCCCAATACAGAGTACCCCAAGGTCCCTATATAAATTGTTGCTCCCCTACTTCTATTCCCACCTTCCCCGAAGGAGAAAAATAGCCTATATTGTTAGGAAGGACATCTGTGGGAGAGCAATAAAACATCCCCTCCCTGATGGGTTAGCTTTTTATTCTTTATTTATCTTTCTGTAGCTCATCAATTCCTCCCCAAATCAAGGAGAGTCCAAGAGGATAAGACACAGTCCTTTTTGGTTTTGATTAAGGAAAACCATACAGTCAAACTCCTCCACAAATTTTGTTTTCTCAAGAGAGAACTTTCCTTCTTGGATCTAATTTATCCTGTCTTCATCTGCTCCATTAGAATCTCTCTGGAACTTTTGCCTCCTACGGTGCTGAAATCAAATTATCAAGGTCCCTTGGAGAATGGTAGGTAGGGCAGGGAAGGCTGGCATAGCTGGAACAATAGGAGGCCCAAAGGGACTCAAAGTATATTCTGTAGCCTGCTTTCTTCTTGCAGACCCCCAGCAAAACAGAAAGTTACTGTTTTGCTCAGGAGATGTTCGCTGAGGTATACAAGGTATATAAGGTACTGTTCAAAGTAAGACAGCCCATAAAGCAGTGTTGGGGCTCAGAAAGTTGTTCCCTAAAGTATGGTACTTCAAACCACAGGACAACTGGAAAGCCTCAGAGGTGCCTCACAAGTGGAGTGTTTCTAATTTTCTCCTGCTGCTCTGCTTCCTCCTCCTCCCAGGCTCAACACTCCTAAGCCACAAATCCCTCTTTTCCAAGACATGCCATTGACCAGGACTATCTTTCCCCAGAGCCAACCATGAAGCCTAGAAATAGGACTCTAACCTTCCCCAGCCCTTCTGAGAAAGAGAAAATGAAATGATCTGATGGACATTCAGAAACTCTGTCCTGTACTTGAGATGGGGAAAAGCCTGCAAAGGGAACACACACACACACACACACACACACACACACACACACACACACACACAGCACACTCATGCACACGCACTCACATACACACACTTTTTAAAAAGCAACAAGTCCAGAATGATTACAAGGAAAAGAAGAGAAAGTGTAATCATCAGAATCCATGTGTACTTTATGTCCAGTTCACCAACTTAGGAAATTTCCCATTTGGCTCTTAAGGTAAAACCAGTTTTTTGTTATACGCAAGAAACCAAACCAAATTGTCTTAGAAAAAGATGAAATTAAAGGATCTGTCAATGAGACGAGCATGACAGAACACATCTATTATCACAAAACTCCAAGGGTAAGGCATGAGGAGAGTGAATAGCCAGGCTCAGCTACATAGGGGCACTTGTATTTAAAAAATAGCAATAAGAATGGATGTTGAATGTGAATAAAAAGAAAACAAGGTGCATAGAATCTATACCGCAAGGTAGAATTCAAGCAGCCAGACATTAAAGGAAACAGGCACTTTAGAATGTAAATGTATTAGATATAGCAGTTACAAATGCTCCTATACCAACATGTCAATACTCATATGATATAAAAGGGAAAACAGAAATGCCTATTAGTCATCAGATTCAGTGTCATGTGTTTCATTCACTGGTAGATTAAGTAGGGAAAATATAAATGTATGTAAGACCTCAAAGTAAAATTGTTCAAATTGATTTGACTGAAGCAGAACAAACTGCATACACTTATTTACATATGCATATGTAAATGTAACATATATAAATAATATATGCATGCATATAAATATTATGTATGAAATTAAAATATGTGTATATATCATTGTTATTCCAGGTAAAGTGATTGTATAACAAGTAAGTCCCAAGTTTAGTGGTACAGAGCAATGTTTTCTTATTCTGAGAGTCAGAATTCCAAGTGGGGGAACTGGGAACTTCTTATCACTGCTTGATAATGTTCAGAACTTTGGTAAAAAGTTTGTAATCTGGAAGCTAAGATTAGCTGAGATTCATGTGCTTGCATGTTCTCAATGATATACATTGCTTTCTGTCTGGGCTTCTTGGTGGGGTTTTCTCTGTACATCACTTGTGCATCCTCATGGCATGGGCAGAGCTCCAAGTGTCAGCATCTTGAAAAAGATGAAGAGCAAGGATTAAGTAGTATATTTTTCTGACCCTCATCTCAGAAGTCATGTGACATTTCTTCCCCTTTCTCAGTGTATTCATGAAAGGCTTGTCCAGGTTTAAGAGTGGCAGACAGACTCTTCTCCATGACTGTGTGGCCAGGGAACCTGAAGAGTCTTTGGGATTAGAAATGGCATCCTGCTCATTTTTAGCAAATTCAATCTTTCACAGTAATATACTGGGCCTTGGATAAAATTCAACAAACTTTCACAAGTAGAGGTTGTATAAAAATCACTCAGGTCACAGTATAATAAAACCAGGAAGAACAAAATCAGATTGTACAAGCTTATTTTCATCAGAAAATTTCCAATATCCTTCAATCTCAAGTCAAAATAACCTGAAAACCTAAACTGTAGGATTGCTAGGAAGTAGGATAATGAAATCCCAATATACCAACAGACTTAAGACCATCATTAGATGGAAAGAGGTCACTTTAAGTATACATGCTGATTTGAAAAATAAAGTGTTTTATTTGAAATGGGAAAATAGAATAAACATAAATATGGAAAATGAACAAAATAGGAACTTGAATATAATAAAAAAGAATTATAAGAAAAAATTTGTAATACTGATTATCAAGCATACACTAATTTACTAATTAAAATAATATAGTATTGGATTACAGTGGATTACATGTGGGATTTTTAGTACACGATGGAATACCATCTCTGTTAAATATTTGACTGAAACCAGATCAGCAAAACCAAAGGAAAGTGGAATGAGGCTTTTAAGCTAACATGACATTAATAAAGGAGAAAACAAAATAATATAACAATTCAAAAGTAATCTTTGATTAAAAAAGTTAAATCACCTCAACTATGGAAAAGTAAAGAGAATAAAATTATGCAAAATAAAGGAACAGAAACATGAAAAAACTAAAAGAAATGTAAGAGTTACTATTGACTAATACTATGAAAATCTAGCTGACAATTTTCTAGGAAGATATAATTTCCCAAAATTGACTCCAGAAGACATAGAAAGTTAAAAGACTGATTTTCATAGACATAATGAGGTTCATGAAGACCTGTCACTGTCTCTGCAAAAGCACCAACTACAAGTGTTCCTACAGAGATAAAATTCACCAGCAGCATGTTAGGAGTTTAACAACTGGGGTCACTGGAGGCTCTTCCTGCTCTCTCTGTAGTGTTTGCTGATTTGCAAATATTCCCACCATGGCTGATTAGAAGCTGCCTGCACAATATTGCTTAATACAGATATAGGCATATAAATTGGCTCTTGTGTGTCAATTTAAGCTGACTTTTACATATCACAGAGATGGTCCCTATGCCATTCAGACCATAAGTAGACCAATGTTTTAGTTAGGTTTTCTATTGCTGGGAAGAGACACCATGACCACAGTAACTCTTATAAAGCAAAACATTTCATTGGGAAGGGGAAGGGCTTATGATTCCAGAGTTTTAGTCCATTATCTTCATGGTGTGGGACATGGTGGCATGCAGGCAGACATGGTGCTGGAGAAGGAGCTGAGAAATCTACATCTTGATCCACAGGCAATAGGAACTTAACTGAACTAGGCATAGCTTAAGCATAGGAGACCCCCAAACCCCTGCTCCCAAAGTGACACAATTCCTCTAAGGCCACACCTACTTCAACAAAGCCACATCTCATAATATTGCCACTCCCTATGAGCTTATGGGGGCCACTTGCATTCAAACTATCACAACCAATTACTTTTTACTACTTTATAAACTCATTATGAAACTATGTAATAACCAAAGTTTTTTATTGAAAACTAAATCTAAAGTTTGTACTGGAAAAAAAGCAAATAAAATACCTTTGGTTTTCTGGAACAAAAAGGGGAAGGAACCTTTCTGCATAACAAGTACAATTATGATTATTAAATATAATAACTATTATTCTGCAATGCTAGGTTTGTTTATTTACCTGTTTGCATTTTCCACAACTGGAGGCTTAGTTAAATTTCTACCTGGCCCTTTCCTCTTTTTGAAAGGGTCTCACTGTGTCAGTCCTAACTGCTCTGAAACTCTGTGTGTAGAGCATGCTGTCCTGCAACTTACAGAGATTCACCTGCTTCTGCCTCCAGAGTTCCAGGGTTAAAATTATGCATCAATAACCCCAGCTATTAATGGATCTAAGCAAGTACTGTAGGACGGACCCACACCCTAAAGTCCTGAAATGTAAAGCTGTGATAATCAAAACAATGTAGTACTTTAAAACAAACCTACAGATTTTTTGGAGTAAAATAGCAAGTCTAAGATTAGACTCAGTTGCATGTGGAACTTGGTGTATGACATACTTTCCAGGAAAAGATGAACTACTTAATGTATGCTCTCAGGTCAAATGAGAAGCTAATTGGGAAAAAAAAATGAATCCATACCTCACACTTACAATAAGATAGATTACAAATGGATTAGATTTTAAGTATAAAAGAGAAAACATGAAAGCAGTGAAAAGAAAAAATGAGATTTGCATACTTTCTGAAGTAACAGATAAAAGCATATTTGAATTATGCAAATGATCTTCTTTTAAAAAGTTCAAAGTAAATCCTTATCTAAGTGAAGTCAGAGATGAATAGTGGACTTGAGCACTGTTTGGAAATTGATTCACTGACAATTGTGGTATGTATATCTGTTATAAGAATACAGAAATTGATAATGAAGTAACCATAAACAAATGCCAACATAGATCAGGGACTGGAGAGATGACCAGGTGGCTGAATGCTTACTGCTCTTTCAGAAGACCTGAGTTCAGTCCAGAGTACCTGTGTTAGGAGGCTCACAACCTCCTGTAACTCCAGTTCCAGGGGAACTGATGAGTGAACTCTTCAGACTATTGAAGGCACACCCAAACACAACACACACACATACCATGCAACTAGGTCTTAAAACACACTCCTCAGTGGGGTGGCTGCATAGCTAAGTGGTGGAGCAATGCAGGCACATGACCCTAGAATTGATCCTCGGCCCTGGGGGAAAAGAAGGAATAATTGCACTTAGTCACACTGAAACATTGAGTGAATGACATCCTAGCTTTGTAATCTTCAACTTCCTCACATTTAAAAATGGAAGTTCACCTCCAGGAGAACTTTCCAGGATTATATGACATTACAAACACATGTAAATGTTTGCATCTACTCAAAATGATACATACACACAAGAAATACTGTTATAGAGGAAAGGTGTTAGACAAACATTGAAAGTAGCCAAATGTCTATGAATTGAGAAATGACAGAAAGAATTTCAATATGTTCATCTTTGAACTCTTCACATGAGCAAGGGTTCTCTCTCCATACTTATTAGAAAATCTATGCAGTGTACACTATCAGAAACAGTTTGAGAAGGATAGTGGCACAATTTCTAGCCATTGTTCCATCAAGGGGAAGAACTGGATTGTGGTGGGAAAGAGCAGAGGAGCCCAGAAAGACTGGGCTTTTCCAGTATTTGAATTTTAATAACTCATGCTTATATCACCACTCCCAAGGCCCAGAAAGACTGATTTATAACTCCTTTTGAGGCTTTGCAGGTTTGTCTCCCCAAGGCCAAGTGATTAGAAAATTCTTTCTGTGCAGCATTCCTCTTCTTCCTCAGACCTAAATCTCCCAGTGTTGATGATCAGCAGGAAACTGTCTGCACTGTGTCACTGCTGAGGGGATTCATATGAATCAGTTATTCTGGCAAAAAAGGAACAAACAGAAAAATAATCTAGGTCTATGTGTATTTGCACAGCTTATTGACCTACTGAACACAGGAAAGTACACACACAGCAAGGATATCCATGATAACAGTAGCTGCAAATGTACCAAATGATTCTTTAAAGCCAGGCAATGGGATAGTATTTTATATATGTTGATGATATAATTTAATCCTAGGAACATCTCCAGAAGGCAGATATTATCCACTTTTTTAAATATGAGGAAATTGAAGATTGGAATGTTAGGATGTTACTCAATCCAAGTTCCAGTGTATGTCCCATCCCTCCAGAAAGTCAGTCCCATCTGCCCTATACTGAACCCTATGTGTTCAAATACATGAACAACATAACTGCAGGATAAATTCCATTTGTGTGTGTTTGTGTGTGTGTGTGTGTGTGTGTGTGTGTGTGAGCATGCATGCGTGTGTGCATGTGTGTGGTTCAGGGAAGCAGAGGCAGGAGACTCACTGCAAGCTTGAGGGCAGTTAGCCTGGAATAGCAAGAAGTGAATAACAAAGAAACCCTGTCTCAAACAAGGCAAAGAACACCACCTGACATTGTCCTCTGTCTGTACCCTCCTGCGTAACATGTATATACCTCATACACATACAGGGGAGGGAGGGTGTGGGGAGAGATTAAAAAATACATTCAGATACATGACGATCCTGACCTGCAGGATCGCATAACAAAATCTGTTATGCCTATAATTTAAATTACCATGAGCAGGATATAGGTGAATGACACCAAAGACATTATAGATGATGTCACGGGTTAAATATAGATACCATTTAAAGAAGCGCCTGAGATGGCTCCTGAGTATCTAGTGAACTTCACCAACCACCTGAGAGATGATTCCCTGTGACTGCACGAAATGGGAGTAAAGAATGGTAAACACCCCACTGACTGCACTTTCTCACCCACTGAGAGCAGAACACAATCCAATGTAATTTTAGTACTTACATGCCTCTGGGGAAAATAGACCCCTAACACACATACACACACACAAAAAAATTCCTTAAATCTGTGCTTTGCTTGGTGTTATAAAACTCAAGGAACCTTGGATGTTCTCCTTGAGTCAAATGGACTGGTAATTTTGTTTTGTTATATTATCTACCAAGCATAATGATAATGGGTCACATGCAATTTAGGAAAAAATTAAGTCTAATAAGAAAAATCTCTAATAAATACTAAGAGAATCTTATTGGTATTGCCATTGCTCTAACCCTTCTATTAGCATTTGTGGGTTTTTTACATATTAAATGATCTGTAATATGTTGAAAATGAAGAGGGCAGTAAAAATTAAAACAAGCTTTCTGATAATATATGCATTGCACAAATGCTTGCATGTCTTTTCCTTAAGGCAAGTACTACATACAGGAAAGTGGTACAGGAAAGGGTAGTAGATACAGGAAAGGGATACAGCAAAGGGGTAGTCCATACAGGAAAGGGCAGTACATATAGGAAGGTACACAGGAAAGTGATAGCTTGTGGCAGGAGAATACCAGAGCACCATTAACAGAGGCTAGGAATCAGAAGGCAGCCTTGATAAAATGATAGTATGCAGTAGTATACAGTCGGGGCCATGACTCAGTAGGTAAGGGTACTTGCTGCATAAACTTGAGTACCTGAGTTCAGATCCCAGCACCCATGTAAAAAGCTTCGTGTGGCTTTGTGTGGTCTTGTGATACCAAGGTTTGATTGTGGTAGGCAGAGATAGGAGCATCATTGGGCCCTGATTACTACCAGCCTATCTCCAGGTTTGGTGGGATAATAGAAGATAATACTGGAGAGTAATGAAGGACTCTCCTTGCGTCCCAGCATATACACTTGCATCCACACATGTGCATACCACAGGCATGCATACATCATATATATAACACACACAGAGGAGAGAGTGAGGGAGGGAAGGAGGGGTGGGGGTGTAGAATAAGAAGGAGAATGCCCTCAATCCAGGCTTCTTGGCCTCCAGGGGAAGTGAACAAGCCTAGAAAAGATATGGTGTACACAGAAAGAGTCTGGATATACTGGTCCATCATGGGTGATGTGGCAGGGTGGGATAATATCAGCTGCAGGATGCTGGCATTAGATAAGTCCATCTCTAGTCTGTGTAAGAATATGCTAAGGAACATATTCACAGTATGAGCACTTCAGCATCCTTTTCTGGAGATTCTGCTTCAGTGGAGCTGGGGCACCTTCTGGTATTGCTGTTTTGAATGAGCTCTCCGGAGTCTTCTGCACACAGAAGTTTGAAAAGCATTACCCTAATGGTATCAGTGAGGGTCTCTTTGTTCTGGTCCTCTCAGCCCTGAGCTGTAAGAGACTGTCCACTATGTGTAGACCCTCCTGACTAGTGGTATGGTAGCCATGTCAGTCCCAGTTACTATCAAGTATCAGCTATGCAAAGTCCTGTTAGCACATGCAGAGACAGCAGGGGCCTCACATAAACCTTCAAGATGAAAAAGAAATAGCAGACAGAAATTCAAATATATAAACATAAAATGTCAGAAGTGGTTTGCTATCCCATTTGCATGGGAGAATGGTGACAGGTGGGGGTTTGCTCATTAGTTTAAAGTGTTGTCCATGTGAGTGGAAGGCTTGAGCAGAGAGATGGAAATGGAGGCAGAGAAGGGACTTAATGGAGCATGGAAAGGAAGGGTGAATAATTGGGGACCATCCGTGGCTGGTAGTAAATCAGAGAGAAGAGCATGACATGATTCCTAGTTTGTCTGCTGGAGTGCCCTAGTGGAAGGCAAAAGCATTTCATGAAGAATGACATTCAGGAGGAATCGATTTGAGGGGCCATATGCAGTTTGGAGCATCCATGTCTATAAATGGAGATGTTCCAAGTCATGGGTCAGCGACCTTCTACTATAAAGGCCTGGTAAGCATTTCAGGCTCTGCCAGCCAGATGGTCTTTCTGACTACCCAAACTCCTGCCATAGAGTGTGAGAGTGTTCAGAGGTGGTGTGTAAGCAAGTGGGCATGGCTGTGTTCCAATAAAGCTTTATTTAGAAAAACAGGTGGTGAGCTAGATTTGGCTCACAAGACCCAGCTTGCCACTGCCACTGTCAATATACAGATGGATGGCAGATGTAAGCATAATACAGGTACAGTGACTTCCATGTATCTATATACATGGTATCCATGGAGACATGGATTCCTATCTACTCGATGCAAAGACTATATTTCATGGTGATTTTTAAAGATTTATTTATTTTTATCTTGTTACATGAATGTTTTGTGTGCATGGATGGACACGGTCTGCTTGGAAGCTAGTAGAGTGTGCTGGGTCCCCTGGAGCTAGTTACAGACAGTTGTAAGCTGCCATAAATGTACTGGGGATCGAAGGAAGGTCCACTTCAACACTGCCCCTATCCCTCATACCTGCCTATTTTCTATAAAGAATTTCATTTCCAGTTATTGAAAAGGCACTTATTTGCTTATGAAGAAGTAAGCATTGATGTTTACATTGCAACCATAAAATGCACATATTTTGCCCACTGGTTCAGAAGAGATTTAAAACTATGTCAATAAGCTAGAGCTGAAAAGGCACAAAAAGCAACAGAAACTCCAAAAAATTATTCTAGTGGAAGTGTGAGGTAGCTCATCTATGCTGGAAAATAGTTTGCTGACTTCTCGTCTGTTTGAATATATAACAAATCTAAGATCTGAACATCTTAGGGATCTACCCCAGAAAGAGAAAGCAAGCACACTTAGAGCAATGGGGACCATGCCTGTCACTCAGCCTAGAGCAGTAAAACAAAACAAAATCAGTGCAGGAATCCGGGACCAACCAAGATGATTCATTAAATGAAGGAGAATGATATTTACTATGGATTAAATTACAAAATCAAGAGAAAGGGAAACTTACAGAACACTACTATGTGGCGGCATTAAAATGTAAAACGAAGCAGTATTTTTACAGGGACTTTATCCCATGAAGAAATCCAGGCAAATGAAAACTAAGGTCTCAAAGTAGCATTTACAGCAGCTGGAAGAGGAGGCAGAGAAGTGTGACCCACTAAGGAAAGCCCATAGGGTTTTTCTGTTTCTAAGCTTGATGATTATGGGTCTATAGATGTGTATAAAGCTGACAATATTAGGAATTTGCTTTTGTTGTTCTGTTTCTTTAGAGTGAAATGATCTTTGCCTAGTGACACAATTCAAATCTTTACTGAATTAGTGGTTTTGTATTTTCAAGACATAATTAATTCAGGACAATTATTCGTCTCAAAAAATATTCAGGCTGATGTGATCACTGAGTTATTAAAGTACAAGGCCTTGAGTTCTATCCCAATCCTCAGACCAATAGAAATCCATAGAAAATCCATAGAAAAATAAATTTGAGTGTTCTTGGAACCCAAGTACCAGGAAAGCGGGGACATGTAGATCCTGAAGTTGCTGGACAGATAGTTGAGCGTAACAGGAGATCTCTACACCAATGAGAGACTTTGCACACCTATGAAAAGAAAAGTTTGCTGATACCTAAGGAATTGACAATGATGTTGTTTTCTGGCTGTAACATGTATATTCACATGAACACATTACCACTCCCCCCCCCGTCCCAACACACACATAGTGATGTGTGTGTGCACGCACAAAATGTTTGTTTAAAGGGCTTTCTATGTAATCAGTCTCTTCCTCACACATCTTCTCCAAGGTCTGAAGGCTGTCTGGCTTCAGTGTTTTTTGGGAAGGATGTAATCAAGACCCAAGACAGTGTAGATGGATTACCAGCAAGGAGCACTGACATGATGGCATAGGGTCATTTGCAGTCTCCATCTTCAGAAGTCCAAAGCATTGTCTTCGGCATAAGACAGAATGTATTCAAATCTTCCCTGTCACTCAGTAAGTAATTCCAATGCTGTGAGTGTATTGTCCCAGCCATGCACGGTTACAGAGACACTGTGCAGCCGTTTTGTGGTATGGAAGCTATCACTACATACTTCTTTTTTTTTATTTCTTAAATATCATTTTGCAGTGTCATGATTACAAGGCTGGGAAGAAGATAAACCGTCAGTCCATTCCCTGTATAAATGGGCACTCGGGACAAAACCACCTAGTTAATTTCCCCTTGTTGCTGAAGGAGAAACTGAATGCTAACCACAACACAACCTAGCCCCTAAATCTCTATTAAAAATCACCCAGGGTAGTCTGCTAAAGCACTATTTAAAGTCAGCAGAGAATTATAAAGTCAAAAGTGAAAAATGGTACAACAGGAAAGAATCATAAAAAAATACTAGATCAGTTAAATGTAGTCAAAGGCAATTTAGTGTGAACTGGCACTAGTCCTTATTGATGCGGAGAATGTGATGTGTCAGGGGTTGCCAAGAGCATGAGGAGAATGCAGAGCACAACCTCTGCCTCCCTCCAGAGCAGTCATACAGGACCAGAAAGGACATGGATGCCTTACCATTGTACCAGGAGTAAAGGAAGATTATTATAATTCCTTCAGTCTGGACCACTTCTCATTTTGCTTCTATTTCAATATAGTATATTTTTGAAGTTAAAATTAGGAAGCCAGGAGAAATCACTCACTTTGTATAGTGCTGGCCATACCAACATGAAGTACTGATTTCATCACTCCAGAATCTACAGAAAAGCCAAGTGCAACAATGTGGCCCCTATAACCCTAAAGCTGGAGAGCTGGAGGATCTCCAGGGCTTGCTGGCCAGCCAGTCATGCTGAATCTGTGCACTCTGGGCTCAGTGAGAAACCCTGTCTCAAAATAATAAGGTGGAGAGCAATTGAGGAACACACATGACATTAACTTCTGGTCTACACACACACAGACACACACACAGACACACACACACAGACACACACACAGACACACACACACACACTGTGTGCACAAACACACACACACACACACACACACACACATATATATATGCAAATAATAACAAAATTATTCATTTCATAGAGAGAAACCAAGATAATAACTAGATATACTAAGAATTTTATAGTAAGAGCAAGGCTAGGAAGCTAAGTAGCCCTTATTTCTACTTCTTAGTATCCTACAGTTTTAGGTTCTCTGGGGTCATTACAAGGACCTGCATTTCTATATCAATCTTCCTTCCCTCCAATTTGAGACTTTTTCTGTCTTATCTTCTTACTCTTACTGATGAGAGCTGCCATTACCCCATCCCTGTCTTTTGTAGGCATTGTGCTGAGATCTAATGTATGACTTCATTTATCCCCCCTCCAACATGCCCCCCTCCATACAATGAGGTAGATCTTATTGTCCCACCATATCATAAGTGAAGAAAGCTATCTTAGAGACTTGAGCCCATTTGGGGTTATGCATTGCATGGCAGAGATAGGATTTAGCAAGCTGGGTTCCTCATCAGATGCTATGTTAATTCTTCCCCCACCTTGAAAGCAGCAGGGTATCAGTACTCATACCACCAGGAGACAGAGGTAGCTGCCAAACAGCATCAAGCACAGAAGATCAGATCCTATTGAATCCTGGCCTGCCCTAGCCACTTACTACCTTACTGATTGACAAGACACCCACCTGCTCCATGTCTCCCTGCCTTCAGAATGGGAACCAAAATGGCATCTGCCCTAGTAGAGATACGGAGATGAGGCAGTTGACTTAGGTGTTCATAAGAAGTCCCAGCCTACAGGTTTAAGTGTGGCCACAGCTGCTCTATAATTACTAACAGTATTTTTGTTGTTATTGTTGGTGCTTTTTTGGCCTCTAGAGGCAGACATTTTCACTGAGGAAAGTGGTTGTAGATGAAGTTGAGAGCCAAGAGGTGGCAGTACCAGGACCAGGACCAGGACCAGGACCAGGACCAGGACCAGGACCAGTGCAGTGCAGGGTCAGTACAGCCGATGCTCTGCAATGTATCTGGTTGCTCAGACACTTCCAGGCCCTGCTGGAATGCAGGCTCTATCTGTTTTTGGTAGACCTGTTTGTGGAAATGAAACAAGGAAGCCCGAACCCTTGACTACTCTCCTTTTTGCACCTGCATCTTCAGAATCAGTTTCTGGAACCCCCAACTTTCTTGCTCCTCATCTTCAGCCCACCACTGAAAGAGAAAGCATTCTGGGGACTTGCATGAAACTCTAGCAAATCTTGTAGTGTCTAGCAGCAGTTTGGGAGGAGAGACTGGTTTAAACAAAGTGCTCTGGAAGACTCAAAAGAGAGCAGAGAAACCTATTGGGAGATGGGTAATAAAGGCAGCACAGGAGAAGCCATTAATCTCAAGGGCCTTCAGTTCCCTCAGAAGTTTTTTTGGAGTGAAAGAACAGAAATGATCCAGGCCACATGCTGTCCGTTTGTAGCCCTCTGAGATGTGGACTCCTCCCTCCCCACCAACAGATTGAAGCCAATGCCACTGCCTCATTTCAGATGGCTCTTGAACTTGAAAAGGAGCTTAAAGGTTGTGGCATGCAGGCAGAATCAACACAGATGATTTGACTAAAGTAGTCCTGATGAATGCCAGGCCCCTTCTGACTGTCACAGCCTGATGATGACACATCCGAGGCTCCCTTAGGCTGGCTTGCATTTAAGTCAGTCTGAACAATCAGGGAAGACATAGTTCTGCTGTGGAGAGTTCTGGGCTGTGGAGGGAACAAGTTTAATTGTTCAGCCTCAACTGAGACCTTTCACTCAAGTCATTAATCATGGAGCACGGTCTGGAGCCTTGGCCCAGAGTTCGATTCTTTAGGCTGTGCTCCTGCTGCAGATGAAGGCTCATTCCAGGTGCTAGCCATTTGTGCTCTCTTCCAATGGGGCTGATTTATGGACCTGGAGATATTTCCTGGTTTTTCCAAATTCTGTTCCATTACTTTGTAATAAAGGAGACATGTGATTTCTGGCTTTTTGCAGATCCTCAGTTTTTACGTTCCCTAATACCAAAGATTTTAAAAATTAGTTTGTGGTCTGCTGTCTGTGATCTGGAGAGTGGAAATGCTGTTCTGTGTTTGAATATCAAAGCCCAAGCCACAGGGACCCTTATTTCTTTCCCCTCTGGTTGCAGTTGAAGTTGTACAAATCAGGCAGGAGTCTTTGTTCCCACATTCAACATCCAGATGCAAATTAAGGTTGGGGAAACCTTGGTGACAGCAGCTTGCTGCAGGTGTTGGAGTTATCCGCATCCCATCCTGACACATGTTGTTCACAGAATAATATTAAAAGGCCTTTCACACTTCAGCTGGCTCTCCAGTGACAGTGTAAGCCAATACTGAAGACTTCAAAAGGGAACCTGTGTGTCAGAGGAGAACACTGTCACAGCCAGGCCAAATAGGGTGCTGCCTAGTGGTACCTGTTTGACTGAAAGCTAAGCCAGATCTGGACTGATAAGGGACAGCAGATCCCTTGGGAGTTTCTGCAAGAGGCAGAATTGTGTCAGGAGAAAGTAATTGGAAATTGATACTTGGCATATCTCTGAATTACCCTTTATTCTAGATAACACCAAAGGGTTTGGCCAAGAGTCTCTGGTGACTAATCCATCAATTCCCACAATCCATTGCTGAAATACAATCTGCTCTTTGTTGAAAGTCACCAGCTGCTTTCTGAGTCTGATTGCTAAGCAGCACTTAAAAGTGTGAAGGCCTGTAGTCTTCATTTGGGTGAAATGAATGGGGGGAAGCAGCCAGCTCTGCCTTTTGATAATTCTTAAAATAATATTGTCCCTGGCAACAGCAACCTCTCCTTAAAATTCATCTCAGTTCTACAGGTCCATGTCCGGAGTCTTGTCCGGACTTCATGTTATGTTGCGTGCCATGGGACACAGAAAATAAGCATCAAATGTGGTCTTTGCCCTCGAGGAACTTGTGTCTCTTAGGCAGGATGATGTGTTTATGAAACACATTTTATGTGGCAAGATAAGGTCTTGCGTATGTGCCAAAGTGAGGAGAACTGGGAATAAGGGAGACAGAGAGGCAGAAAAGCCAGAGCAAAGCAAGCCAGGGTTGTCACAGAAGTTTTTATGGATGAGGTGGGACAAAGACACCAATATCCCCAAACCCCCAATGTTCCCTTATAGAAACTGTAAGGAGCACAGTGTCATGTTACCGAGAGAGATTCCAGATCCCTTCCCGTGAACCTGACAGTGTGAGAATGGGTGATTCTGCTTGGATACACGTCACATACGTGTTAGGGTGCCAACAACTGTGCCTGATGAAGTGGGAGAAGAATATAACACACTGAAAGGGCACGTGTGCTCTTCTGTGAAGCCAACTCCTCTTAAGCAGATACCTGAAGTTCCTCCTGGCCGGTAAGATCCCAATACCAGAGACTTACCCACTAATTTCTAATGTCCCAAAGATCTTTCCACCCATGGTGTATTCTGAGTTGATGAGCTGAGCCTGCAGTTGTTCTGGTAGAAGGATGGTATGGCAGCTTTGAGAGCTGCATACAGTAGAAAGTCTGACATGCATGTGGATTGGGCAGAGAAGCTTTGGAACTAGCTTTGGGTGCTGGCTTAAGTATCAAGTTAAAGTAAGTGCTTAAAGTAGCATTTGAAAGTCTGGACCTAGCCCAAATTCAAGGATATGAAAATGAACCTTCATTCCAAGTTCTTTGATCAGTTATAATTGGGCAGACAGGGCAGTCATTCTTCCAAGATCTCTTGTCATTTGAGGTGAGACAATCTTGCATTGGGCTTTGGTGCCTGAGAAGCTGGTTTCTTTTTTGTTTTGTTTTGCTTTGGTGTTTTTTGTTTGTTTTTGTTTTTGTTTTTTGAGTCAGGGTTTCTCTGTGTAGCTTTGGAGCCTATCCTGGCACTCACTCTAGAGACCAGGCTGGCCTCCAACTCACAGCAATCTGCCTGCCTCTGCCTCCTGAGTGCTGGGATTAAAGGCGTGCACCACCAACGCCCGGCCAGAAGCTGGTTTCTTTTTATTTTTTAATGTATTATTTAATGTAAAAATGGGTTTCATTATGACATTTGCACACATGTACATAATGTATTTCTGTTATTCACATTCCTCTACTCTCTTTCCCTATTTCCTTTCTTCTCAAGCTGTCCCCTCTCTATTACCATATCTTTTTAATATTTGGTTTGGTGGCGCCCTGAATTTCACTTGGTTTGCTTACAGGAGTGTAGATGAGGGTTTATTTATAGAAGCATGGGACAAGTGGCTATACAACTGATGAAAACATCTCTCCTTCAATCAGACATTGAGTATGGATAAATCCTCAGAGAAAGGTGAGGCTGCATGAGTATTTCCCTCTCTGTGACAGGAGTTTAAAGGCCCAGTCTTGTGCAAGTGATCATAGCTGCTGTGAATTTAGGAGTGCAACTGCTAAAACACACACACACACACACACACACACACACACACACACACACACACACACACACACCATGCAATTCCTGGGAGTTAACATTCTACATCACTCCCCATTTCTTGTGATTATATTTTCCACCATTTGTTCTGCAATATACCTGAGGGTTGGAGGGAGTGATGCAGATGTCCCATTTATGGCTGCCATTTCAATGGCCACTTACTCTCAGCACTTTGAGCCGATATGGGCATCTTTAAAAAGAAGTTTCCCTGATTAAAGCTGTCAGTGACACTTATCTATAGGTAAAAATACAATTATTTAGAAGGCAGTGTGATAAGAATATCATGTCCAAAACAATAGCATGAGCAAAACAATAGCAATAGTGTCTATACAAGGGCCTATGACCTCCCTAGACATGGGCTTTTGACTGCAGTGGACAGTAACAAATGTAAATTTCCTCTTTTGAAGTAGGTCTCAACTCCAACCAAAAGGCAATTGCTTACTCTTAAAAGAGACTTGCCACTATTTTATCCTAAATGGGCACATCTTGCCTGGCTGGTAACTAGTGCTATACTCAGAGCCCATAGCTAAGTTAGAATGTTGCTGATGACAGGTTTTCTCCAATATCCTACATAGTTTTCCAGTAGGTAGGAGGCTTCCAGTGAAGTTCTTCTTGCTATCTTTATATCGGGCAATCATTGCAAGACACTATCTTCAGCAATCAGGCTTTACCAGTTAGTTCCCAAGGGCAACCAACAGCAGTATCAATTGCCTATATTGTGTTGGGGGTGTCTCATAATCCTTGCTGACTCACTACTCATAGGAAGTTAGCCTATTCTTTTATGCCTAGCAAATTCAGATTTGAGGGTACTCAAATGCATTGTCACTAATATGTAGACTTTATCTATTGTCCCCCTTACAAAATTAGATAAGCCTCCATCAGTTCACTTCTAAAGGAATAGGTATAACTGAATCATTGCAAAAATGTTCTGGAAAGAAAAGAATGATGATAGTGGTGGCCCTCTTGGACACGGCATACACTATTCCAAATATCCACCTAAATTTTAAATAATATAGCTAAGAAATACTAGTCAACTCTGGAAAGAATCAAAGCTATTGAGCAGTGACGTGTCAGAGCTTATTTAGCTAAGCAATGCCAGAAGAGGACTAGAGAAATCACCCTTTCCAGCTAGCAATCATTTTCATACCACAACAAGACCCCTGCATGGTAACCCCTGCATGTCTGCTACCCGTGTGGCTGTGTTTTGAAGCTAATGTAGGAATCAAATTCAAATGGAAGTCAGAAAAAATTGCATTTAAAAAAATCTGGAGAGATGGATATAAAGAATGGCCAGAAGAAATTTGAAGTCACTCTTGATTCCTGACATTCTCCTTAGTATTCAATTACTCTCCTCATCTGAGAAGTTTGTCTTGGCCTCCCTGGGTGACGCATCCACATGTGGCCGCTCACTCATATGTGTTTATGCGCATGGATATTGGTATGCATTCCTCTTCATCATCTGTAGGCATTTTACAAATAATGGCTCGTGTGTGTGTGCTTTTTATCATCTTGTTTTTTAAATGGAAATGACAACTTGAAAATTTTTTGCAGAAATAGGTCTTCTTCTATGGTAGAGCAATTCCACTGTGTGTGTTGGGGTCATCTTTGGGTCACATGATTCTATGAAAGGGTTGGCATTGAGAGGGTATAGACAGCAGTTTTGGGAGCTTTGAGTTTCCATCCTGTAGTAGGTGAGTAAAATGGATAGCAAAGAAGGTTGTGAGTGAAGAAGAGAGTCAAATGAGAAAAACACAAGGATGGGAGTGTGAGGCAAGGCATTGATGAGATATATACAAAGAACAAAGAGGAAAGATGGACATATAGGCCCTCAGCTAGCCCATTTCTTCTGATGGCTGGCTTGAGGGTAGGGCCAACAGCATGGGTGTGTGACTGTTACTGTTGTTTTTACTCTTTTGAGATGCTCATTATATAGGTCAGCCTAGTTTGAATTCACATAGCCAGAGCTAGGATTGGATTTGAGATCAAGGCCACCACACCCAGAAAATCCATTCTTTTCAATGATGCTGTCTTGAAGCCTTTATTCTTGCATAGAGCCAGGAGTCTCCAAATGGGGCTCAGAAGAGAAAACAGATGCCCTTGTTCTATGACCTTGGTTTAGGGATGACCAAGTCCTGCAATGTCATTGCAGTAGGATGAAAATCTGGTCCAGGGTCTACTAGCAAAACCACATGTACTATGTCCACTGACCAGTGTACTTTTACCATCTAGAACAGTGTTGCATTCTAGATAGGAGTTTTAACCTTAATTCTTGGTTTACCAATGCCTAGGGGAAGCAGAGATTCAGGGTGGGGATGGGATGTTCCTGGGCCAAAGACTCTTGAGTGGCTAAGCAGAGGCCATAAGGGAGTATGGTAGCTTATAAAGTACACCAGTTACAGGAGTCACTTCTCTAGTTCTACAGTAGATTTAAATGGGAAATCAGCAAAACATTTCACCCACAAAGTCTAGGACCTTGAAACCCAACTCTCCAGATTTCCTCATATGCACCCTCTCTTTAGAACAGCCTCAAGCAAGCCTGGACTAGGAACTCTCTCCCTTCCCTACCTGTGAGCTCCTCATCATATTTATCATGCATGATCCTTTCCCTGAGTATCATGGGGTGTGAGTCCCCTAGAGATACCTCTTGATTTTGACAAGCTTGGCATCATTGTGAAAACAAGAAAGCCAAGAGTAATTACAACTGTTGCTGGGACTACAGAACCTTGGTAACAACAGCCAGGGGACTTCCCACAATCAGAGACACTGTCACATATGGAGGAGTCCTCCCCCTTCCCTTGACTGGTTGCTTTTCTCACTGAAGGATGAAAACAGTGAATGGCCTCAAGCAAGCTAGAAGCAAGTCCCTTGGCTTTCCTCATGACTGTATTGCTTGTGGTGACATTAGGAAAGGGCCTGTCTGCCAGTAGGCTACTCAGAACTCTTTTACCTGCTTTGTATTGTTTGAGAGATAAGATCATTTATAAAAAGAAGACAGTGTCATAATTCTAGCAAGTTATCCACTCAATTCCATTGTCCAGAAACAAAAGAACATTCTGCCTTTGTTGGTATCTTGGTATCATGGGTGCTACTTTACGAATGGGATGCCCTCTTGACATTACCTGCTTATGAGACATTAGATGCTCTGGTGAGGAGCTCATCTGATCCTCTCCCTAGAGTTATGGGTGAGAGACCACCCAGGTCCCTGCTTTCTGACACAACAGGATCCAGGAGGCATGGTCATCTTAGAAACCCTTGGAGGCTAAGAAAAAGCTTTCCCCAGCCTCTCTCAGGAGAGCAGAATAAAAGCACCATGAACAAGCCGATGAAATAATTCATGGCTTTAGTATTTTTTTTTTTTGCACATCAGCATATGCCAACAGATGCTCAGTTCAAAACATGACTCTTGGATTAATATAGCACCAGACATCTGGCACAGAGAGCAGAGGGATTTGAGAGTTGATGGTGATGTCTGCATCACCATGGCCGTCTGGATGCACATAGTAGGCATGGGAACTATCTGCAGTTAGCTTTGCTTTGATTTGAGTCACTCTTCTGCTTGGTTTTGAGCCCAGATGTTTGGCATCCAGTCAAGCTGTGTGCTCTGCCTCCTGTCATCAAGACATCACTGTAGGGATGTCCAGAAAGGGGTAGCATTCCTCCTGGTCACATTTCATGATTTCTTCTCAGCCCAGTCACTCCAGCTCTGATGACTCATCATCCCAAATCACAACACAGGTGGCCTTTGGGGTTTCTACTGGACAGGAACCATGTCCTTCATGCCCCTTGGTTGTCACAGTGGTTGTATCTGAAGACAGAGAACACTGGAATCTCAGGTAGTAGACCAAAACAGTATTCATGATAAATATTAACATATCCATTCATTCAATCATTCATTGATTTCATTGGTGGTTGAGAAAGTGTTGAGGGAATCTCTTGGTGCTAGCTTTGCCTTGAACTTGGAGCTTAAAATAGTAGTGGACATCAGAGCCTTTGATTAACTCTCAGGGAGCAGTGACCTACGAGGGTAGTTTTATGACAGGGCATCTACCAGTTGAATTAGTGCTGATGACATGTACCACTCAGGGGTGCAGGGGACAGTGTATGGTTAATGGAAAGAGACAATTCTAGATCCAAGTGAGAATTCCATATCTGCCGAAGTGCTGGCACATGGCTGTCTGCCCTTGCCTCAGTTCTCACTTCTGTAAAATAAATAATGACATGGCTGGTGGGATATTCTCTGTGACACTGTGATCCAGAACTGAGCAGACCTTCAGTTCTTATAGTTCAGCTATAAGAACTAGATCTGAGCGTGTTCATAAACAAGGTGGCCTCTAATAGTTTAAGAGTCCTGGGAATGGGAGGTCATGGAAGGCAGCAGAAGCAGGTCCTTAGTGTCTTGGTTAGAAGACAGAAGCTTCTGAAAGTCGACAAAACTCCATTTGGGGCAATAATTTAGATCTGCTAAGACTCAAGATTGAGCTCTAGCTCAAAACAAATAATGGCAAGCTTTATCTGTTCTGTGCATTTCCATTTCAGAAACAGTTACCATTTCAGTACTGAGAGCACATTGCACTGGAATTGGTCCCTTGGTACTCCTGACTTTATTGAGTCACATTATTGACTAGCAACCTAGAGAATAGGAACCAGAAAACTAGGGTGCCAACATGACAGACAACTTCTCTTTTTTTTCATTCAAGAAATTGGGGTTGAGTTTGTTGTTGGTAGGACAGACACAGGGTGATCCCCCTGGACTTGGACAGACTTGCTGAGGCTTCCCTTCTCTTTGGGCCCACGTGTCTAGGTCAAATCATTTGCAAAGGCAGATAAGTTTCCCTTGTACAAAGCAAACACAGAAGTTGTGGGAAAGTTCTATGTAGTACTTTGTAGCCTTCAGAAAGGTTAATAACAATTGGTAACTCACTTCCTGAATACCCATACTGATGTGCACTCAGTTTCATGAGGAGAGAGGCACAACTGTATCAGCAGACAAATTTGATGGCTGCTGGGAAAAACCCCACCCCAAGTTTCCTCCCTCCCATTGCTACAAGGGAGCTTACGCTCTAATTTAAAGCCTTTCCAACTCTGGTTACTGCTGTATGAAACACAGGTAGCCCTGGGAGAGAGATTAGGTCAAATTGCTATTGCTTCAATAATTGCCTGAATGATTTTTTTGTAACAATCCTTTTTATGGAAGATATTTGAGCACAGAGTGTTTAACATGTTAAAATTAAGGTGGAATGAAAGGAGATCAGGATAGATTCGGAGCTGCAGGACTTATTGAGGGGAAGCCATCCTAACGGCACTATAGTAAAGGAGAACTTGGGGCTCCGGTTTTGAAGGGAATTCCCAAGAAGGTATAGAGGCCCAGAACATGGAGCAAGAAGATACTGCAGGCAGAATTAGTGTTGGCATCTTGTACCTGGCTGGGCCCATTCTTGGAGAACTGAAAGGTCACAGTGGGTAAGAACGCACTATGTTGAGCAGAAAGGATATGTGATAGGTAGGGTTTTAGTTGGGAGTGGTGGTAGCGAGGACAGGAGGGAGAAGGAAATTGGGATTGTCATGTAAAACAATCTTATTTCTAATTCAAATTAAAAAAAGATGGAAAAAAAAGAAAGGGGGAAATATGTAAAAAACAAAACAAAACACACCATGTCTATATAAAAGAACTAGTCAGGTCCCTGGCTTAGAACATTGGTTCATTTCATATATTCTTTTATTTTACTAACTGCTTATGGTAGAAGACTCATGCACCAGTTAAAAGCAAAACCATATTGAGCAAATGTACCAAGGAACACTCCATAAACCTAACGAGGAAATGAAGAAGTGTGTGCCAGAAGCCTAGAAAGTGGAACGATGAGGAGGTTATAACTATTATGTTTAGTTAAATTGTTGATACTGGTGGGATGTGGCTGAGGGCTCTTCCATCCATTCTCTCCTTGTATCAGTGGTAATGGTTCCTTGGTGTGCTCTTCTCCGTTAACAAAGATATTCCCAAAAGTTAAATACAGGAGAAGAATCGACAAAGAAATAGTTTTATTATTGCCCCTCTTCTGGGAATTCCCTCCATCCAGAAATGTTATTTATTTAAATCAGGATTATTCCTTGGCGGGTAAATGGGTTTGAAGGGAAGGGCTCGAGGACTCAGCGGCAAGTGGCAGAGCCTCCCAAAACCATGGAAGTGCAGTACTTCCATAAATGTCTGAAACTACCTTTCCCTTCATATTATTCCTCCTTTCAGACACTGAAAATTCTTTCCCTTTGTGAATAATATTTCACTTCTAAAGCATTGCATTGAGGGAATATGTGATCATTTATTTATAGTTTAATTACTGGCTCTTTGACAGGACATCATGGGGTAGGAGAGTATTAAATTTAGTATCAGCTCACCTTGGGTGACTTTGGATGGTCACATAAGTACTTCGAACCTCAGTTCCTTCATTTATAAATGGACTGTTTGTCTCCACAATTATGTGAGCTCCATTTTACACCCCTTAGATTATAAGTGAATATCTGGAGGTACAATTGTATCAGTAGACAATTCCATAAGTTAACTGAAAGTGACATAGTAGATAGCAAAGAGTGGACATTTGATACCTGTTAATAAGGAGCTGAACACAATTCCAGGTAGCACTTCAGAGCATAACCTATGAAGGCCAGCTTTATATGTCTTTCTTTCTACTTTGATTTCTTACCTAAAAAAACGGGCATCAATTGAAGGAGTAAGTGAATCAATACATAGACTTTGAATCATTCCCTGATCATATTAATCTTTCAGGAAAGACTGGGGCTCATTGTACTGGTGTTAAGTTTGATTAATCAGTGTTACTTTGCACCTCATTGTACCAGCCTTACCTGATAGCCTGTCTTATCAATGAACAACTCTTCCAGCCAAAAGCAGTATCAACAGGGTGGAGTCTGACACTCACCTTTACCTTTCATGGCCTTTGTTAACTGTCTCAGAATGCTCCATCATTTCTCTTGTTAAAAGTAAAATGTACAAATAGAAAAAGGGAATTGTATGGGAAAGACTTTTTCTCTCTCTGTCTGCTGTCAGTTATCAGTGAGCCAAGTTCACTCATACAAATACACCCATGAGCTCTGGAGGAAGAAGTGGTCTATGTGATATGATGTACTGCCTTTTGAGGGCCTGCTGCTCACAGTCCCTCAAGCTCTCTGCACTACACAGGTCTTCCCCCTTCACCAAACTACATAAAGTACGTAGTAGGTTATGTCACGTACAGGATTCGTTACCATGGTAGCCACAGATGCCCAGCTATGAGGCGTGTAATTTATGGCAAATCTGTCCATCATGGTTCTAACAAGCTGAAGTTTGCTTAAAGCTTTCAGTCTGTTCCTGAGGGGAGAGCTGGACACTTAACAGCTGGGCTTTGAGAGTCCTGAATTCTTACTGAGTTGCTGAAGATTCCACATATAAATCTGAGATTATCCTTACTGATCCATTTCATAATGCTATCAGAAGAAATCTTGATACCCCATGGAGTCACTAAACCAATCCTCCAGCACAGGGAGATGAGTGGACTAATATCTGCAGGCCCCCAAAGCCATTGCTTTCAAAGAGCCACAATATTGTTGGTGACTGTGTGCAGCCTGGAGAAGGCACAATGCTCTCCAGTCCACTATGACTGTGAATACACATAACATTTATAAAATTCTTACCTAATAAACAATTTAGGGCAGTCAAAGAATGTCCAAATACCTTAATGTACCATACCACAGGTGAAGTGACACAAGACTATAATCTCAGCTACTGAGGAGGCCGGGGGTGGGGTGGGGTGGGGTGGAGTAGGGGGTGGTGGTGGGGATTATGTATTCAAGGTCAGTTAGGACAAAATGAGAACCCTGTCTAAAAATAAGAAGATAAAATGTTTATCTTCTGTTCAGCTGGAGGTTCCAGACAGCGGGAAGGGAGAAGGAAGAAAAGAAAGGGAGTGGGCAGAGAAAGAGATGGACCAGGAGAATAGAGAAGAGGGGAGAGGAGGGAGGAAAGAAAAGAGGGATGTTAAGGGACAGGAGGAAGAGAGGGGGTAGAGAGAGAATTATCCATCCATTCTGTAAAGAAAGAAGTGCAACATTTCACTTACATGTGAAATGATTGGTCCCAAAATCATAGCTGTGTCAAAATCTACTAAGAATACTTCATGACTCCATCAACATTCAAGATACAGGATTAATGTAAAAAAGAAAAGCTTTTAAGTTCCTTATCCAGAAAGAGATGCAAATAAACTGGCTTTATGGGAATAGGGTGGATGAATAGAAGTGCAGTACATAAAACTGAAAGCAGGCTTCACGGTAAACCATTTCTGTGTTCATACTGAGACCCCCAGATTCCTTTCTCCCACCCTGTGTGTTGGCACAAGCATCTTTATTCCTAAGCCCTAAAAAGAAATTCAGGGCTTCATTTTGTTCTAGGAAGTCCTTTGATTCATTAGTGATGCTAAATGCCCAAGGCTGTTGTATTCCGAGCCTGTAGCGAACATTCTCCAAATGCTGTTTCTGAAGGTAGGCTACAGTACCAGCACACCAACACTGTGGCTCTGGGAATCCTGTTCTAACTTCTCTCATGCTCTTATGTGGTAGCCATATTCCTTTGGGGGGTGATGGTTTGCTTTAAGATGTTGTTTTGATAAGGTATGAGACATTTTGTCACTAAGTAGAACACCCCTGAACTTTATACAAAAACATCTTCAGAATTTTTTTCCCTATAGGACAGACTTCAGTCTCCTCCAAATTTCATGTGCTCTTTAAAAATTAATACTCTATTGAGTCTACTTAGTGCTGCCTATATGTAAATGGGTATAAGACCATCTCCTGGGGAATGAGTTGTCTCCCAGGCCTCTACTCCTGAAGAAAACCAGCTCTCCCTCCCCCATCAACTATCAGTCCTCAGTAGCTCTTCAGGTAGGGGTGGGACTTCCTGAGCTCCCCCACCAAATCCATGCTGAGATTTCACTGCCTTGCTCTTGTGCAGTTCTTGTATATGAAGTCCTTGTTGCAAAGGCAGAAGTAAACTAATTAAGAGAGGAAAAAATTACACTCAGTCTTAGCAAAACTATAGTCTATTGTATGACTACAGCCTGATAACCAGCTAAGGAAAAGCATGAAACAGTGAGAAGCTGAGCACTGAAATGCTAGTCCAGTGTGGACCAAACAGCCCAATCTGTGAAATCCCACAGCTTGGACCTTTCTCCTCTGGGTCTTGAAAAGCACATGGTACTTTTCCCTGAATGAAGTGAGGTTCAGTGCTGTGACCCACATGACAAAGTTCCGGAGATTCTGGTTTTGCTCAACCTATTGTGTGTAAAGCCTTGAATATTAAATTGGTCAAGTATTAGAATTTATTTAAAAAACAAGAGGAATGTTTCATATCTGGAGGTTATGGTACAGTAAATGATAGAGCCAAGAATGCACATATAATTTAGGGTAAAGAACAATAATGAGGTCCTGTAAAAAAAATATAAAAGGGCCTACACTGTTTGCTTTCTTTATATTTTGTGGAAGTGAAAAACAAAAGAAGTGGTAGCTAACCTGGTGGTTTATGCCATAAGCTTTCTCTGTGCACAAGATTTTATTTGTCTTCATTATAATCAAAGAGAGCCCCTCCTCCTAAAATTATTTAAAAGGAAGGAAACAAAATTCAGCCAGCTATAAAGAGCAGCCGGCAGGGGTTTGGAGCAGGCTTCCCTCTGCTGAGCCTGGCATCCTGCTGTTTTATGATGTTCTTGACTTCATTTCAAAGCTGATGTTACTGTCTTAAAAACCCTGCCTGGCAGCTATAATTATTTCAGTTTTATTTACTGAGAAGTCATCTCCGATCATGTTAGATAAGTGGATTCTAGAGTTTGTGAGTGACCTGTCACCTACTCTTGTGGGAACGTGTGGTGTATATATTGAAAAGGAAACAGTGAGAAGGCTGCATGGGTAGGGATTTCTAAAACTCCAGTCTTCCAGTGACTGCGGTTTCAACATAGGGAAGTCAAGGCAGGTTCGATCCTCAGGCTGTCTTCTGTAAAATGCGAATGGCAACCTTATAGGGTTGGGTCAGCTAAGATGCTTGTCATAAAAGTACTGTGGATTTTAAAGGCCATGGTTGAAGTCCTTTTCCTTGTGTGGGCTTCTGGTCCATAAGATGTCCCAATTATAGTCCATATTTTCTAGGATACCCTGTTAGTTTTTATAAAATATGGGTGTTAGTTGTTTTGTTTGTTTTCTTCAGTACACTTGGTTTTCCCTTTTCTTACAATTGCTTCTGGAATTTGGTCTATGGACAGGGTCTTCTGCCTTTGAATGAAATGCTAGCTTTTCTGCTCACTATCAAGTTACTGCTCACCTCTGACTAGCCACTTGAGTCTCAAAATCACCTGTGTTCGTATAAGCATCTGTAGTTGAATCCAGAATCTGAAATTGACCCTCTTGTGATGCTTTTTTTGGCACTATCTGGATCTTGCTACAGCTTGACTAGTGTTCTAGAAACTTCTTTTCTTTTTTCCTAAGCCTTATACTAGGTGAGCTGTGTAGCAAGGGAAGAGAAGCAGGTTCAGGGTCACATGGACTTGGCTGGTCCCCCCATGGCCCTGGTTGTTTCTTCCAGTAGAAGGTATTGAAAGTTGATTTGCTTTTCTGTAACATGCTGCATAGACATCTCATACATATCTCATGGACACCACATGGATACTTCATGGACACCTTATGGACACCTCATAGACACCTCATGGGTACCTCACTAACACCTCAGGGTTGGTTCTTATCACTGAAGTTGGTCTTGAGGATGGCATAGAAGTCTTCCGAGGCTGTTCACTTGAGATTCTCATGGGAGGCCTGGATTTATGGGAATTTCTTGCCGGCTCCTTCTTGTTACTAACAGGAGCATCTGAGACTAAGTCTTGTTGCCTTAGCTTGCATTTGACCCTCATTGTCTCCATGGAAATGAGTACCTTTGCCCTTTTGATAACAAGTTATAGTTAACAGACTTCTTCAAGCCTGTTTTAGTCAACTGCCTAACAACATCTGCCATAGTATCTTAGTTGTAAGTCAGACATCTGTTTGCTCTAATCCTTAAAGTGCAGAGGGCATGTAAGAAAGGCTTTCTTCACTAGGGCTTGGGACTATTGGTAGAGTATTCCTGTCTTGCCAACAGTTCCACACAAACATACTGAGGCTTAATATTAATTATAAATGCTCAGCCAATAGCTCAGACTTGTCACTAGCTATCTCTTATATTTTTAAATTAACCCATATTTCTTATGTATGCTTTGCCACATGGCTTGGTACCTTTTCTCAGTACAGCATGCCCATCTTGCTTCTCTCTGCATCTGCTTTCAACTTCTTTGACTCTGTTCTTCTTCCCAGAGTCCTCTATGTCTGGCTGTCCCACCTACACTTCCTGTCTAGCTATCAATCAGTCAGCTTTTTATTAAACCAATCTGACTGACAAATCTTCACAAAATACAAAAGGATTATTCCACAGCATTTGGCATCGGAAATAAAAGTGTTAGAAATGTAAAGTGGGCAAACTTAATCCAACTGTGATACACACTTAGAGGCAGGCCCTTTAGCAACTGACTAGATTGGGTTGTTAGGATTCCCCATGACTGAATTTCAGAGGCTTCATAAGAGGGGAGACATTGGACAAGTAAAGATCCTGGGTGTTTCTTACTGTGGCTTAACCCAGACTTCTTTGTCTCTACTAGTAAGAAAGTCATAGCCATGTAGCCCCTCATTCTTAAATTTCCAGAATTATAAACTAACATAAACCTGATTTATTTATAAAATTACCCAGCTTCAAGTACTCTGTTATATAAGAGAAAGTAAATTAATGCACTAAGCTATCAAGTAGATGTAACAATAACTCTTTCCGCCAGCCGCCTGAGTTCCTCCGTGACTTTAGGGCCCTAGATGACACACAGAGTCTTATATTATTTACAATGCTGATGGCCAATGACTAGGATTTCTTATATGCTAGCTCTGTCTATATATTTTATAAATCTATATATTTTATAAAGAGTTATATTATCAAGGACACCAGCCTTAGCATCCTATCTTCCTGGGATTACATGGTGACTCCTTCTTTACTACATTTCCCAGAATCCTCCTCGACTCCTAGCCCCACCTATCTTGCTTTCCTATTGACCAACAGTGCTTTATTTATCAACTAATAAGACAAACATATACACAGAAGGCCTTCCCCATCATTTCCTCTTCTCTGTCTAAATAAAAAGAAGGATTTTAACATTAACATAGTAAAATATGTAACAAAACAGTTATCAAGTAAGAACTATAGTTACAATATTTAGTCCTTAACATTTAGGAAGATTTAAGGAAAATATTTTATCATCTATCCTATCTTTGTGAATATAAGATCTTATATGTAACTCATCTTTCATAATAACTAAAGAAAACTATAACCATGACTATTTGTCTTCAACTCCATCAAAAACCACAGAAGGATAATATATAAATTCTAGAATTGACAGAGACATCTCACTACCTGGACATTCACCCAAGTTGCTCTGTAACATTGGGGCATCCATCTTTAACATATAGGCCACAGTGTGTCTGGCAGACTTCTCAATGAAGCAGGAACCCTTCAGGACTGTCTTGTTTTGCAAGTTCAACAGTCACTTTCCTGTGGGTCCTGCATTTACAGTTTATCAAACAGTCCAGGAAAGAGCAGTTTCTTGCCCAAATGGCTAATCTTGCCATGTTGAAAGCAAACTCCATAACAAGTTTCTTCAATGCCCATCTTCCTCTCAGACGTAACTGGTGTGCCAGGAGCAGTTGTGTCTCACTGCCATAAAAAACCCTAAACCATTCAAATAGCAGGTATTCTATAGGTCTTTGAAAGGTTTGAAGAATATCTATCCATCTCAAATACATCTCTATATATCTAGAAAACCTAACTAACCTAACTGTAAGCTCTGACTATTATACCTGACTACATACAATTCTGTATTTAATTATGCATTAAATTTTAAAAGATCTGTATAAACACAATACCTAAACAAGAAGAGAAATAAACATATCACAAAATTGACCTTAAAGTTGTATCAATAAATAAAAATCCATACCAATGCAAAGTATTCATTTCTATATCCCACTCCCCTTTTTGTCTTTAAAAAGAGATTGACTGTAGCCATTACCATTTATAACCAACCCCATTTAAATGAAAACAAAAATTTATAAACAATCTTTGGGAATTTGGGTGTTGTTCATTCCAAACTGCTTCCTGCTAGTTGGGGGCACAGTCCATACCATGGGGAACATGATAAAACACAGAAACCTGGCCAGGTCCTTGTTTTTGTAGTCTGTAAGGCTGCATTGTCTCAATGCAGATAAGACGTTTTAGATGTTGGATCAGCTGGGACACTGTTTCATGGGGTCTTGCTTCATCAAACCATATCAGTCTGGAATCCATAGCTTTACATTTTCTGTGTAAACATAAGCAAAAATTCCTTTCCCAAGTAACCTGTCCTTATTTTTAAATTTAGAAGTCAAAGCATTTTTAAAATATGCAAGTTGGATTAATTTATCAGCACTTATAATCAAATGTCTTTCAGCAGCTGTACTTCTTTCTATGGAAATCAAACAATTTAAAGAAACCAGTATAACATGTAGTATCCAGACTCTGTGTGTATTTTCCATCTTTATTGGCTTTTTCATTACTCTCTTTCTTTTACATTTATTTTTTCCTTTTTTTTTTTTTGAGACAGGGTTTCTCTGTGTAGCTTTGGAGCCTATCTTGGCACTCACTCTGGAGACCAGGCTGGCCTCGAACTCACAGAGATCCGATTGCCTCTGCCTCCCCAAAAGTATGCTGGGATTAAAGGTGTGTGCCACCAATGCCCGGCTTTTTTTTTCCTTTTATGAGACAGGGTTTCTCTGTAACTTTGGAGCCTATCCTGGCACTTGCTCTGTAGACCTGGCTGGCCTCAAACTCACAGAGATCCAATTGCCTCTGCCTCCCCAAAAGTATGCTGGGATTAAAGGTATGTGCCACCACACCCAGGTACTCTATTTCTTCTTCTTCTTCTTCTTCTTCTTCTTCTTCTTCTTCTTCTTCTTCTTCTTCTTCTTCTTCTTCTTCTTCTTCTTCTTCTTCTTCTTCTTCTTGTTCTTCAACACGTTATCCTGTTTCTTTTTCTCTCACAAGCCTATGTATATTTTTAAACACATTGTAAACCTTTAGAATTTTTTCTTTATCTGAATCTGTCTTTACTGTGAATCTTTACCTTTTTCTAGCCATGTGGTCTTTTATCTCCTAAACAACATTGCTAATAATACAGTGGCGGCTGTTTTAGCCGCTGTCTTTCCAAGATGGCACCTGAGTTCCACCACCACGTTAGGGGGTTCCTCTCGTCTGTGTGAGATGAATGGTGATCTCTACCCCTTCTCCATGGTATAAGGCATTGCATTCCCTTTAAAGAAATATGCACTTGCCATTTACCTCCAAATTCTTCATACACTATATCTAGCACTCCCCCCTCTTTGATACTATGGAGAGATATTCTCTGCTGGGTTTGTGGATGAAGTTCAGAGAAATTTCTTGTTTGATGTTCATCTTGGACCTGGGTACCAATAAGTATCTATTGTCTTGTGATTTCTGCTGAACTTAAAAGGATCTGATTTTAATATGTTGTTGTATTTGTCAGGGTGTTTCTAAGATATAGCCTATGGGAAACTGCTTCACAGATTTGCTCCAGAACCTTCAAGAAAAGAAAGAAAGAAAGGAAGAAAGGAAGAAAGAAAGAAAGAAAGAAAGAAAGAAAGAAAGAAAAAGAAAGAAAGAAGTTCTGATGGTTTATGTTTGGAAAATACAGATAAGATTTCAAGTTCTTACCAGTTCTATGGTATATAAGAACATTAGTCACTGTGGAATAAATAATGAGAAATTCTCTTTGACACTTTAAAACCAAGTGCTACTCAAATATACTCCCCCAATTTAATACTAAAACCTCACTGTTTTATTAAGTTATACACAGTGGGACCTTCTGGATGGATGAACAAAGAACTGCTGCTGAAGCTTTCCCTTGGGTTAACTGAGTAGGTTCACATACCTTTTAGTTTTCTTAAATTAAAATTGTTCTTCTTTCCCAGAATGACTTAGCTCTTAAATGAGCTTACTTTCATATTTGTCTGTGTTTTTATGGCCAAATAATCTTCTTGCTCTATTTATGATAAAAAGTAAAAAGTAAAAGTTAAGACATGCAGTCCACTGTAACAGGCATTTAGAGTATCCCATAGTCTGTCTAGACTTTGAGAGCTTAACTTGCTGAGATATACAAGTGGAGAATATATTATTCCCACCTGGAGTAAATTTTGCACCATGTTTTTTGTTTGTCTTTGTCACAGCTTTAAGCCCCATTGATTTTAGTTATTTTAAATATCTCTAAAATTGGGTAGGCACAATTGGCCATTTCTTAGACATTATTTTTCTGCGTATTCCTCAAATATGGATTATAACTTACTGGATATGGGATTGTTTGCCTGATCCATCTATTACCTTCCATTTTAATTATGATTGGGTTTGAACTTGATTTTCCATTTCAAACTCAGCTCACATGTGGCAGAATTACATTGGATCTTACTAAGCATGCTCCATTTTCCTGGGAGTATGCTAGCTTGAGGACCCTGAGTCCCAGATTTTTCAAATCCTTTCCCCTGGGCCCAGAAAGCATTGAGTTGTGCTTCTAGATGCTGAAGTTATGGTGAGGAGCATAAAACTATGACAGTTCAACATATGCACATGTGAAATCTACATTGCTCCACTGCCAAAGAGATACTACATAGCTTATTGTCTATAGTGAGTGTTATATGTTCACACTCTTATGTGTGTGAACCAGGTTTTCAGCTCATAGTAGTTGGTCAGCCATGTCTGTTGCACTTGAGTTGATGAAACTTGAAGGGTAGACCCACACACACTGTAATGTGAACACTCACAGTCTATCTGTCTGATTTTGCCTATTACATCTTATGCTTTTTATCAGGATAATGCCAATTTATTCCATTCTGAATATTGTGACCACATTTTCTAAGCATTCAGATAATGAAGACAAGGGTGGTTGTCATAGGAAATCCAGCAGGCCTGAACAGAAGCGATCATTGATTTTAATGATGGCTCAAAGGAGTCATCAGACTGGATTTAGAAGATGAATAATCAAAGCAGAGCACATTGTATACTATGCAGAAGAAACACGAAATAGGCACAGTAGAGAGGGTTTGTGGCAAAGCATGGAGACTGGATTGTAAGTTCTGACATGAAACAGACAATTACTTATATACTGATGCCAAGTTTTCTTGTCTCCCAAGTAAACAACAATGCTCGGGTGACAGATGCACCTGCTGGATTGTCTTGATTTACCACAAAATGAGTGGTATCACTTTTGTAATTGATCTCTAAAGGTGATTAAAGTTACATTCTAGACCCTGATTTTCAGTTGCAGTTAAAATGTCTTAGGGGCAAACAATGGGGGAATCTCAGGGTGATGAAATATTGACCTCCTACTCAGTGGAGTTCCCTTTGTCAGGTCTGTCCAAGCACAAAATACCAAGTGATTTCTCAAATTATCAAGATATTGTTCCCTCTAGCCCTTTATTACTTGATCTTGGAAAATGGAGCTCTAATGGTCTCCTCAATTTTCATGAAGATTTCAAGAAGACTTAAAACATCGATAATGTTCTTTGTAAAATCATAAAGAGGCTTTTATGATCTACATGTATGCATATGATCTGCATGTGCGCATATGACTTATATGTACGTATCCCCTGTATGCAGGGGATAATGTGAATGTACAGATTAGAAAATTCTAGCCACTAGTTAAGCTCTTTACAAAGAAAATGAAGAAATCTTGCCTCTAAAAATCCTCTACACTTTTCCCACAGGTATGATACAAAGTGGTGTGAAATGTTTACCTGTGAACCAAGGCTTTGGCATTGAAAGCTCTTGGTTACTTTTTACTTCCTCAGACATACAGAAGGAACTTTGATTTTATAGAAATGGAAGGTATTTTAAATATATTTGTCTAAACAATAGCTATCTGTCTGATGTAGAGCCTATATTAAACTATTGCCTAAGTCATCTTGTGAACATGTGGAATGAGAAGAATATTCCTATCTATATTTAGACTATATTGAGGAGAATGGAGAATAGATTTGCAGCAGAACAGAAGTTTATATGGCATATCTCCAAACCTCCACTATCTTTGCAGAAGTCATAGGAGCCTTGAAAAGTCTAACCATTTACCCGGAGTTGCCCCAGGAAGTGTGCAGGAAGTAACAAAGACACAAGCTCACTATTTGGGTAAAAGGGGTTCATGATTTAGAAATATGGCAACTGCCCAATGGAAAAAGGGGAAAAGTCACCAGGATGGCCAGGATAAACATGCCTTTCTCAGTTTGTTTACTGTAACTGTGACTTGCTTGGAATCCACCCTTGACTTAGAAGTTTCAATTATCTCTTTGCTTCAGAACCACGGCCCCAAGGAGAAGTTTTGCTTGGGATGACATCTAAATCTAGCATGCATCACAGTGTTTTTGATAGATAGTTAAACATGACTTACTTATATGCTGTTTATAGTTTGAACATCTCTGATTGATACACTGCTGATCTGCTTAGAGCAGCTATGTGGATGCAAAGGCAAATTAAACCTACTTGGGGTCCTAGAAATGGAAACTTCAAAGTCTAAACTCCTGCTGCTAGAAGGTAGATTTCTCAGTCTTCATGTGGGGATGCTGAGTTGGGGGTGGGGAGTTTGGCTTGGAGATGCCACCAAATGGCATTGACACCAAAGCAGTACAGTATAGTGCATGGGCTTAATAAGAACCCAGACTAAAGTCACACAGAAGTTGATGGCCAGACAACCCAACTTTACCACTGCCTTGAGGAACTGAGAGTCCTAAAAGTCATAACCAATTCAGAGACGTGTTAGTGAACAAAGAGGTGAAAATAGGCCTGTGTTTCCTGAGTGAATACAAAGACTTCATTGCTACTTTTATTGTCCACAGGAATAGCTGCTTGTTTCTAGTGCATTTTTGGTCACTTTTTTAAAAAGGGCCTACCCACACAAGGACACACACACACACACACACACATACACACACACACGCACACGCACACGCACACGCACACGCACACGCACACGCGCGCGCGCGCGCGTGCGCATAGAAAGAACATGCAGTAATTTAAAGCACAAAATTTAAACACCAAATCAACAGTTTCCAAAAAGAAAAAAATGGCTGGAGGACAGAAACATTTGAAACTGTTTCTATATTTTCACATATTTATTTAGTTCTTATATTAATTACTATTAACTACTGCTATTAGTAACTGAAAGGTAAGAAAATAATATGTAACTTTATCAAATATTTTATATTTTATATTAAAGAAATAAATTTTGTAATTATGTTATATATAAACATATATAATGTATTTATCCTTATATATACATATATATCTATATGTATTTATAATTCTTTGTTATAAATTTTATGTGTGTTCAATATTGCTGGTCATCTACACCCTTGGTTGGCTCCCCAAAGCTTGCTTGTACTTTTTATGAACCTAGCTTTCTTTTAGGTCAGTAAATATATCCTCAGTAATGGCCTGATACTTGTGACTTTCTGCACTGGTCCCTAATCTCTGTTTTAGCCTTAGCAGTTACAGCTGAGAGTACAGTCAATCAGTACTTTCTAAACCTCTGTATCCCATCCAATAATCTTTCTGTTTGAAATTTATTATCTCCCTTTCTTATTACATGTATTCATTTAGGTGTGAGAGGGGCAAACTTGTGCCCTTGTACGCATGTGGAGGGCAGAGGACAACCTGTGTGAGTTGGCTCTCTCTTTGCACAATGTTGTCTTAGGGATTGAATTTTGGTTGCCAGGCTTGGCGTCAGGTACCTTTCTTTACCTGCTGAGCCATCTTACAGTACCCATTTTACTTTTTGACTGTGCTAATTGCAAGAAATGAGACAGCATCAAGTTTTTCATACTCTGAAAAGCTAAAATAGAGTTACACTATCCGTCCATAAAACAGTACAAGGATTGTCACCACTCTTCAAGATCTGGAGGCTGACTGCAAACTGGAGGTAGACTCCTTTTAAATGTGTTTCAATTGAAACTCTTGCTTTGGTCATTCTGCCCATCTCTCACCATCTCTCAACAACCCATGAGTTTTCTGGTTTCCTAAGCCCTTACAATACATCATTTCCTTACTATCTATTTCTATTTACATGAGAAAGCAAATCCTCCATTCCCTCCCTCATATACCATAAGCTTCTCTGTGCTTATGACAGAATATTCCCACTGCTGTCACACATGGGAATTCAATTTATACCTCCACGTGTTTTAAGTTCCAATGGCAAAGTCCATCCAGCTACATAGATTTCTTTAGACAATTTCTGAATACTCATCTCTCTGTACCCCTAGGTTTCTTACTCTGCTGTCCTCTGTGACTCATTAAGTTTTGTTTGTGAAGTGTAGTTCAGGCTTCTGTCTTCCTTTGTATTTCACCAGCTGCTGCTACCAAAGGCTATGACAATAGCAACTATTCACTGAAGGTCATCAATTGGTTCATACAAATGGTGGTATGTGAAAAACATGAAGTGGGAGTAGGCAGTTGCTGAGAGGTCTTCTCCATCTTTCCCCAGGACTACTATTCACAGGGATGATAGGTCACAAAATCCTTGTCTAGATGGAGAAGTCAGAAAGCAGAAAAATAAATTGCCAACCCAAACCTTGACTCATTGGTGAAGGTTGTAGATAGCATCCTGCTCCCCTGAGTAGGGGCTCCAAATAGCATCAAACTCTAAGAAATATACAGTCACATACAAACATGCACACACACACACACACACACACACACACATCAAGAAGAGGGATTTAGACTGGACATTCCTTAAAATTTGATGCCAGTACTTTTTTAGCAGTCTAAAGTTAGAAAATTAGCCACTAGGTATCTATTTATGAGTTGAGAATGAATTCCACAAAAGAAAAAATAATCTCAGGGATTCTTTTTTCCACACAGTACACCAACCTAGTGACAATCTCTAATCACTTGGTGGTCATCGTCTTGCAAATGAAGCGTAGCACAGACGCACTGTCTGCTCTACTTAAATTTATGAAAATCCACTGAAAGAAAATGTAGGAAGGAAATGAGCCATGGTGAGGCTGTGTGTGTGTAGGGAGAGGAGCTGTGGCTAGCTGGCTTACTCAATCCCTCGGATTCTCAAAGCCAAGAGAAAATTTATCCTCTTCCACTGAGACATAACTGTACTCCTTTTGGTCATTAATCTGTGAAGTTGATGTCTGCCCTGGTAATTCATCAAACATTTTTGTGGGTTGAGTCTGGTGGTTGCCTCCTGGGGCATTTGCCTTTGAAATTCAAAGCAAGGTTTTGTCCCCTGGGGAAGAAGTGGCTTTGTTGCTTGCTGCATGTACATCTGGATGAGGAGTTGCTGCCCTGTCCCTGCCCTTGCCTGTGCCTTGTACAATAAGGGAAAGTCGCCATCTTGAGGAGCTACCTGAGTTCACCTCTCAGTTCTGATACCTAACCAGGATGTGAGCAGTGAAAGGGTAGCCACTCTTTCTAAGGGAACTTTTCCTGCCTTGCCTTTGAGCCCAGAACAATAGGTCACCATTTGGGGAGATTTATTTATTTATTTTAAAGCAAAGAGTCAGTACATTAACCATTGTGAATAATGAGTGGGACCCTCAAGCTATGCATCTCTGCATCTGAGGATCAGTCAGAGAACAGTTCTATAATCTACAGGTATGATCTGAATGTGCAAGAGTGTGCTCTGATAAGAATGGGTGTTCCTGTGGAGAGCTAGCCCTCAAGGGTTGGGCCAGATTGCCCCTCTAGTAACTTCCCTTTGTCCCTTAGCTGTAGAATTTCTCCAAACCTCCCAGTCCTCTTGTGACTGGGTCCTGTTCTCTCTGTAGGCACTTATACTTGGTACTCTGTGCCTTGTTCTACACCTACAGAGGCTGTCCCTCAGTTTCTTAATAGCTTCATCTCCTTCATGTCGTACTATGAGCCCTGACTGGGAGACCCTGCCTGGAAATGTTTGTGGACACCACCTTCTGTGTAACACTTTGATAGCTCACATTCTGTCATTCCCTGTATCCTTTCCCATCCCTTCTTCCCTACATCAGTTATGGTTTTTACTGTTGTGGCAAAATAACCAATGAAAGCTATTTAGGGATAGAAGAGTTTATTGGATTCGTGGTCCATCATGGTGGGGGAGCCCTGGTGGTGGGGAGCTTGAGTCAGCTTGTCACATCTTATCTGGAATTAGTAAGCAGAGAGGGTTGGACACTGACACTCATCTAGGGTTCTTCTTTACTATCCGGTCTTTGACTCCAGCCCATGGAATGGTACCATCCACATTCAGGATAAACACACCCAGAGGAGATGTGTTTCTATGGTGATTTGAAATGCCAACAAGTTGACAATGAGGATTAACCATCATGCTTCCCTTCCCTCCATCCCTTCCTATCTTCTCTCTCTGCCTCCTTTTCTCTTTCGTCCTTTCTATCTTGTTTCTCCTTTGTTCTCTATCCTTCCATCTTTTCCTTCTCATCTTGCTTCCATCTCTACCTCCACTCAGGAAACTCCTAAAGGGCAGCATCCTCGTCCATCTTGTGTGCTATGATCTGTCAGCAGCATATGTTCAATCATTTTTTTTGTCAAATGAATGGTTGCTTTGCTCTTCTAATTTTGGCTGAATGTAGAATGCCATTTGCTATCATATATATATATATATATATATATATATATATATTTATGTAAACACATTCTTAGATTCATGAATCTTATGTGTTATCATTCTCACACTTTTATCTTCTAATCAGCTTCCGAATCCAGTTGTTATTTCTTGAGTATTTATTACATAAAATATGTTGACATACATCTGCCAGAAAAATTTCAGTCAGGTAAATTGCATAATTAAATGGAGGAACATAAACTTGAAAAAAAATCCTTTCTTATAATAAATGTTTACCTAAATTCCATCTTTTTTCTAGCCAAATGGATTTCTTTCTACGTTGACTGCATGCACTGGGTAAGGGTCATTAGCCCACAGAGGGGCCTTGTGTCAGTTTAAATCATTACTTTATTCTAAATATATGGGGGGATTCAGTGCGTCATTACTTTATTCAAGATCTATCTGTCTGTCTATCATCTAATATCTATCTATCTATCTATCTATCTATCTATCTATCTATCTATCTATCTATCATCTCTGTCTCTTTCTGTTGTTCAATTGTTAACATTTTGGGAATCCTTTGAGACAAGCTCAGGACTTAACTCCCTACCAGGCCTTCCACAACCCAACCACTCTTATCTGTCTCTTGAGGGCTTTTCCTCTGCATGTAAACTCTCAATCCTGGACCTTGAGTGCTTTCTACTGACAATAACTTTGACTTGATCTGTATTCCCGCCCTGTGTATTTATCTTGAAAAACTCAGCTCAAACATCCCTGAGAAAGAGTGCATATTTTAGAATCCTTCTAGGTTTTGCCAGTATCACCGGTATCATAGGTAATGAGAGAAACATAACAACAGTCAATAAATTACCATTGATTGATAGGTGTCGAAATTGGGTTGTCAGTTCTAGATAGTGTGCTAAAGCAAAACAGGGCTGGTAAAAGACTGTTGGATGTTCAGCCTCCCCACAGATCAAGCCCAGGCGAAGCTTCAGGGAAAGGTGGTGAAAGGCAAAAATCCCAGCAGCGGGGTATTATTAATCTACGTAAGTAATTAAGTGTTGTCCAGTGTTCGATTGGACAGGAAATCCTGCTTTTCAACTCTTTCCCATTGGAATGCCCAAGAGGCTGTCAGCAAGTAAGAGGAAATGCGAAATTGGCTTGCAGTTGCCCGAGGAGAGGAGCTTAAATTCCTAGATTTATGGCTGTTTTACCTGCAACTTTTTATTTTGCTTTTACTTTTATGTAGCGACAGAGTGTACTGTATTTCAGTTGGTGCTACTTAAGCAGTTGAAGGGTGCTCTAAAAATAAGTACCAACCACTTTATCCGTGTGAGTGCACAGTGGTCTTTATTGCATGCTTCATCACAGGCAGGGTCCTAGGAGCCACAAAGGTGTGATCCTTTCTGAGAGGGGCTTAGAGTGAAAGAGACACCATTTGTGGTGTGAATGGCCCATCTGAAATCTCTGAACTCAATTGTGTTAGCTTTTTAAATTCTAACAGTAGAGAAAGAGGCAGGTGGGAGATGGTTAGGATTCTACTCTGAACTGGCCTAACTAGTGTGCCAACTAGCTTTCCGTAATTCCTTACAAGTCTGTAGAACTCAATGAACTTCTCTATGGTGTTAGGATAGGCATTCAGAATGCAGACTGGACAGCTTCACATTAAACTTTACACTTTCAGTTTTGAATACATTTATTTGCACTTATCTTCCACAAAACCCCAAATTCAGTTTCCTGTCTCTAAAGTTGAAGAGTTCTGAAGGTATGGGTTGAACTCCATACCTTCAGAACTGCCTACAGTTTCTGAATTCCTGTGTAATAACCATTCAGACTATTCAAGTGAAACTGGGCATCTAAAGATCACAGGGACAAAGAAGAAATCCTCTCAACCTTTCCAAGTAGGCCTGGTTTTCTGGAAAGCCTTTGAGAGTCTTATGCATCCCTTATATTCCAACTATTTTTGGTGCCTCACTTTTCTTCCTCCACCAACTTCCTGCAGAGCTCATCTGCTTCACCCCTCCCCTTCTTATCAGAGCTCTTGCTTAATGAGTGCTCATCTCATTTTTTGAAGTCCAATTTAAAGTGTGAATCTACCTAGCAGATTTTAAATACCTTTAGAGTGCCCTCAGTGAGTGCCCAGTGAGGATTTCACCGTGAACATTTGTCTTCCATAACTCATTTTGTCTTTGGTAAGTTTTCCTTCAGGAAGTATCTCATAAAAATAGTTGAAACAAAGAAGATAAAACCCAAGAGGACTTTGAACACTTGATTTGACCCCTGCAATTTGAAATTTCTTCCAGTTCAGTGTTAGCCAATAATGTGAAATTATTTTAAATGATTTTATGTGCTTGGGATGCATACCTGTTTTTAGAAGTGCTTGCTTTTATATAAATCTCACATAAACTCAGTTAGAATATTCTAATGCAAAGAGTCCATCTACTAATATGTCCTTAGCCCTTATGTGCATAACAAAGAAGGTGTTCCACACTTACTTACAGAAAGTATAAGTGAATACATTATCTTAAAGTCAAATCAGATCATCCCATTGAAGAAAATATTTAGACAGCTTCTCCCCAGCTCCCAGGTACCAGTTTCTAACATTGCTTATCTGTGTTCACATAATATGAATGGGTCTATTTTTTGTTGGATGAAAAGAAGTGTGTGCAATAAGAAGGGTCCATAAGTGGATACACTTACACTGCATGCTTGTGGGATAGTTATTGAGGATAAAACGAGACTTTGCCATTTTATTTGGTAGCTGACATCTTACTGGAGAAGCATGTTTTCTGTGTTTGCAAGACCACAGGATAATTTCATTATTATGTCATACTCTATCTGTGAGATTCAGAATTTACCATGAATATATTAAAATAAAATTCTATAAAATTTGTTGACAGACCTTGTGACATAGAATATATACATTTAAAATATATAGTATCTGTAATACTATAAGCAAAATTAAGAAAATACATTGCTAATATTTTATAGTTTCACTAATGTCTTTATTCCCTGTGAATAGGAAGAACTTTTATGATCTATTTAAAAAAGAAAAAAATGATTAAAGATGTGACTACGCTAAACCAGAATTGTAGGTGAACATAGGAAGTTCAAAGTTATTAGAATGAAATAACTGAAAATAAAACTGACTGTAGAGAAGCTATAAAATTTGGAATTAAAAAGAAATATTAGTACTTTTGGATAGGATGATACTATCTCTCATATAATCTCTTTCCAGAAGTGATTTATTTCAGTGTTTCTAGAAAGCAATTTATAGTAGTTATTCTTTGATTCATTAGTTCTATTTTTAGGACATGATCAAAGATACAGTAAAAGGTATACGCAAGTGGCTAGAAATAATTCATCATAGCATTGTTTATATTAAGGGCAAATTATGATCATCTCAAATACCTAGAAACAGGTAAAATAGTCAGATATGCGATATATTCAGTTGTTAATTCTTTAATCTACAAATTTAATTTAAAAATAATGACATACATTTATGGTTATGATATATAAACAGGGCCATGTCCAAATAGGTATGTAGAATATCACTGTTTAATGAACACACACAAGAGGTGGGGGAAATTGATGAGGTATCACTGGTAGTTTTCACATGAGACAGACTTGGAGTGGTTGTGACCAGGTCAGACCTCCTGCACTTGTGGTCTTATATGTGCTACTCAGGAGTTAAATGTCTTAGTGCTGGAAAGAAATTTGAGCTCCTTTGTTTTTAATTTTAAAAACATTTATATTATGGTTATAGTTCCATGCTACATCCTGACTCAGAGATCTCAGACTCAAATGAGGAATAAAGCTGTATAATAGACATCTATGGAATATGTGTTAATGTAGTAAGTGCTTTGATAATATACTAATGAAGATATAATGATTGATGGTGAAGTACACGAGAACATTACTAACAACAGTAGCCATATCCTTGTGGATCTATAGGGCAGGGATGGAGAGTGAGGAGTGACTTCCTTCATGCCTTTGTGTCTTCAACATCTACTGGGAAGATTAGATATGGGGATGGCCTGACAGGAGGTAGGGTCATGCTTAGACATCTATATCAGCACAGGGAACCCTATGAATGAAGTCTCTCAATGGGTACCTACATGTGCCAGGGCTTCTCCAGGGTTTAGAAAACTCCTTGTAGTAGGGTTTCTCTGGCAGGTAAGAACTCTTTGCAGCCCAAGGGTTCCAGTCAACAAGGCAGAATTTACATCAAAAATTCTCAGACTTAGCTTTGAAGTCATGTTCTAGCCCAGACTCAACTCCTCCTGACTTCAGGGAAAGCATTTTAATGATGAAGCCATTGCCCCAGGATTTTTTTTTTTTTTTTTACAATAACTGGTTTTGAATCCAAGTGACTCAAAGTGTTAAACCACTTTCTTCTAATGGTGGTTCAGTCCTAGGATCAATTTGGTAGAAGGCAAGAATCCATGAATCTACTCCTGAAAATTGTCCGCTGACCTCTGTGAGTGTGCCACAGCACGCATGTGCCACTCCATACATATAATAAGTGAGTGTAATTAATTTTTTAAGAATGATAACTGCTTTGTATCTTCCTTGAGATCCACGAACATGTGTGTGTGTGTGTGTGTGTGTGTGTGTGTGTGTGTGTGTAAATGTGTGTATGCATATGTGTGTGTGTGTGTGTGTGTGTGTGTGTGTGTGTGTGTACATGCATACACATGGCTGTGGATCTGTGAGGACTGAACCATGATAGAATGTTGGTATCTTTTAGGTTATTGGGGTTATTCTTAGCACAGAATGACATCCTCAGCTGACAGTCCAAGCAGAAGTTTTAATATAGCCTCCCCCCCAAAAAAAAGAGAAGGGGAATCCAAATTCTAGTAATACTGGAAATTGCTTGCTTAATACATTTAACTGTCCTGCCAGTGATATTTTGTATTGACATTAGTGCCTGGAGCTTGTTCTCCAATACTCTCTTGACAGTCCCCTCTAGAGCTGAAAAGGCAGCAAAAACAACCTCATTCTACTGCTCAGTTGGAAGACTCCTCAGTCCAAGGCAGCAGACATTTTCCACTTGGTGGGTCTTAAAATGTATTACTTTAAGTTGTTTTCATTGATAAGCAAGCTTTTTATACATGTCTGTCATGGATATTTTGAAATAGGATTGAGTAAATAAGAGAACAACATTCTGTAGAAATGTTTGGAATTGTTACAAGTGGTTAAATTGAGCTGGTTAATGTATACATCATCTGACATGCTGGGGTGTGTAGGAGAATATTTAAAGATTGCATTCTCAGTGATTTCAAAGAGAACAATATATCGTTGCTAACTGCAGCCACCACCAAATTATACACTAGTTGCCTTGTGACTGGCTCCTCCTGCCTCCCTAAAATTAGTGTTCTTTGACCTATATCCTCATCCATATTCTTATTGCCAAACACACCAGTAGCTGATAACATTATCATACTCACAACTGCTATGAGGTGAACTTTCTGGTTCTATATTGAAGTGTGGGACTTCTCATCCTCTTCCTGGTATTTCACCTATCATAATGCCCTAATGGTTTGTATTCTGATGTTGCAAATGAAAATGACCCCCTTTTATTATGACTGAATAATACTAGCTTCTTATGTACAATTCATATATATATATATATATATATATATATATATATATATATATATATATATAAATCCATTCATATTCATATGGATGCTTAGGCTGATCCCATATATGAGGCATTGTGTAAACAATATAACACTAACCATGGAAATGCAAACACACATATGGTTTTAAACTTTTGAATAGATACCTGGTAATAGTTTCTATCAACTTCACACAAATTTAGACATTCCTACAAAGAAGAACTATCCACTGAGAAATTGCCCTCTGATTACCCTATGGATGTATCTGTGGGATGTTTCCTTGATTACTGACCGACTGATTTAAAATAATCCAGTCCACTGTGGGTAGTTCCATTGCTAGGCAAGTAGGCCTGAGCTGCATAAAAGATGTAACTGGGTAAGCAAAGGGAAGTAAGCTAGTAATAGTACTCCTCCATTGTCTCTGCTTCAGTTCTAGCCCTTAGGTTCCTGCCCTGAGTTCCTGCCCTGGCTTCTCTCAGTGATGAACTGGCATCTGGAAGTATAAGATGAAATAAACCCTTCCTTTCCAAAGTTGCTTTTAGCCATGGTGTTTATCATAGCAATTGAAAGCAGTGGCATTGCTGGATAATGTAATAAATAGATATTTTTTGGGGGGTGTTGTTTTCCATAACAGCTATGCAAATTTATACCACCTTCCCACCACAGTATATATAAAATGCCATTTGCTCTATATCCTTATTAATTCCTGTGCTTTTGTTTTTCTAAGATCCATTCCAGTCTTAAGATAGTGACTTCTTGTGCATTTTCCTGATGATTACTGATGCTGAATGTCTTCAAGTATATTTTAGTCACTGTGTCTTCTTCTTAGAAATGTCTGCTCAGGTACAAATTTCATATGTGGACATATGTACCCTAGGGTGCACGTTTATATAAGTAAAGGCCAGAGGTGGACTTCTGGTGTCTTCCTCAGTCATTCACCACAGTAGTTTTGTAGATGAAGTCTCTTGTGGAATCTGGAGTTCTGTCTGTCATTTGGTTAATCTGGGTGGCCTGTAAGTTCCAGGCATCTGCCTCCACCACACCCTCTGTCCTGTATGGAGTGAGCTATCTCCTACTTCATCCTTTTTAATAGGGCTGCTTTCTTATTATTGAATCACTTGAGTCCTTATAGATCTTGACACTAAAGCTTTATTACCTATGTGGTTAAGTAGCATTTCCTCCCATTTCATTGGCTGTTTTCTGTGTCCTTTGCTGCTGTGGTTTGGTGTGATGGAGCTTCTTTGACACAACATGTCCTTTTATAATGATACAATCCTAACCAAAGCAAGGAGCTCCACATACCTCCTACCATGAGTTCTAGTAGTTTCACAGTTTCAGGTCTTATATTTAAGTCTTTAATCCAGTTTGATTCTGATTTTTAAATATTGTGTGATCTAAAAGTCTAATTTAATTACTCTTCATGTAGACAATTAGCTTCCAAAATATCATTTATTGAAGGTACTGTCCTTCTTTCATTGTGTGTTCTTGGCACCTGGGTAAAAAGCCAATGAACTATCATGTGTGGATTTATTTCTGGATCTTTCATTTATGTTAATAGTCTGGCTTTTTCTTTTCTCTTTACATGGTTGTTTAATAAACAGGATCTTGCTATGTTACCAGGACTAGCTTTGAACTCATGTTGCCTTAACCTCCCTAGAAGCTAGAATTACAAGTATATACCACTGCACCTTTTTTCCTCTATTTTTTAATTTAAATTAGAAACAAGATTGTTTCGCATGTCAATCCCAGTTCCCTCTCCCTCCCCTCCTCTCCTGCCCCTCCCACAACTAACATCCTATCTATCCCATACCCTTTCTCCTCCCCAGGGAGGGTGAGGCCTTCCATAGGGGGTCTTCAGAGTCTGTCATATCCATTGGGATAGGACCTAGGCCCTCCCCCATATGTCTTGGCTCTGGGAGTATCTCTCTTTGTGTAATGGGATCCCAACGTCTATTCCTATGCTAGGGATAAGTATGATCTATTACACGAGGTACCATAGATTTCCAAGGTCTCCTCACTGACTCCCACAATCATGGGGTCTGAATTAGCCCCATGCTGGTTTCCCAGCTATCAGTCTAGGGATCAAGAGCTCTTCCCTTGTTCAGGTCAGCTGTTTCTGTAATGCACCTGTTTTGATCAATATTTATTGATACTGATGATTCTCACATTTAATGGGACAAAAGGTTGTAGAGGCTACTTTTTCCTCACATTTGCAGTGCCAACCTAATTCAGTCAAAACTTTTTGAATGTTGCCAGTGGTAATATACTGTCAAGAAAGTGGGTGTATAATTTCAATTAAGACAGGTGTCTTGGAAACTGAAGTTTCAATATTGCCACATGATAGAAATGGACAGTGGAAGAATCACCCACATAGACTATTGAGCAACTCCAATCAATGTCCTGGTACCTTTACCTTCAGAAGGCAGAAGGAAATCAGGTTAGTACAAGGTCAACATTCAAAATCTTTATGTGGCCAGGGACATGGCTCAGCAGGTAAAAGTGTGTGTGGAGCAATACTAACAAGTGGATTGTGATGCCTGGAACCCACATAAAAAGTTGGATGTGGTGTCATACTTCTGCAATCCCAGTATTCCCATGCTGAGCCATGAGCTAGACATAGGTGAATAGGGCCCAAGCTGATGTGCCAGCTAGCCTGGAGTACAATAAGCACAGCAGAAACATCAAGTGAGACACTGCCCAAACATGGTTGGGGGAGGAACTTACTCCTGAAGGTTGTCTTCTGACTTCTACATGTGCGTGTCTACTGAGATGAATACATGTGCACACACACACAGCATAGACTGTGAACCCTTCATGTCTCTCATTCTTTTTTGAGGGATGATATTCTTCCACTTGACAAGGACATTTTAAAGTGATATGCCACAGAGATGAAAATTAGCCATATGGAGATTCTTCTGGGAACCATGGTAAGAAATAAGAATCTGGATACAGTGTGTTAACCCTATTGTTGCATGAATACCACTGTTAATTCTCAATGTATTAATCACTTAGTCATTTTCTTGTTACTTGTCACTGTGTTGAGTGACAAGTCAGAGTCAGCTTTCTGAAGGCCAAGCTGATCTCGGGCAGGAACTTGCCTCTGAAGTAAGCTGGGGGCCTGGAGTCTTCACCAAAATCTTCAAGGAGAATTGCTGCCAGTAGTGCTGCCACTACAATCTTGCCATTCTATTGTTAGACTTAATTTTAGGATGGTAGCTTCATTGTCTGCCCTCTCATTGTAGCTGTCTGTGGGAACATGTCCCAACCGGCTTTGGCCAATAGGACCAAAAACTCAATCTCCCAAAGGTGTTTCACCAACTGTCATGTCCTGAAGCCTGTCAGGCATTGCTACACATGACATACTAAGTCAACCTCAAATCATGCAATGAAAGAGATGGGATTTTGTTTCTTTTGTATTTTCTTCTAGGCTTCTTTCCTAGGAGCACTACAGAAAATCAAAGCAGAGTTCTGTGGTCCACAGACAGTGTTTCTAAACTCCTGGTTAAGGCTAGCATATCCCTCTGACCTTGAAAGGGCAAATAGATAGATGTACCATAGAAGACCAGCAAGAGAAAGTGAGTAAAATCTTCTCTGGTGTAGTGTGGCCATCCTGAATGGATCCAGGAGTCTTTCATGTCTACAGACAGTTCTAAGCTCTTTAGCACTCCTGGTCAGTGGTCACTCCATTGTCTCCTTGATTGCATCTTACAATTTCCTTGTTATTGCTGCATTTGCATGTACTATGCATCCTTGGACACATAGCCCAACTGCCTATGTTGGAACTTCCACCATAGTGTGTTTAACAAATGAAGTCCTTGCCCCTCAGGCCAAGCAACATGGGTGATCTATATGAGAATAAAATACATAATTATCTCTCAGAGGGCAGTGTGGCCTCACTTATGTGTCACAAATGTTGTCACCTCATAATGCTGACAATAGTCACTGATGAGCACATTGGAATCCATTCCCCAAAGCACATTGCCTTCATACCACAAGGATTAGTCATTTGTGTTCTCTGGGAGATGTCTTGTTCTACCCTTCTCTCTTGTGTGCATTCAGCTTGGATTCCAGTGTTATTTTCCCTTAATGTAATATTAACATTAGATGATGCTAGCCAGATCATTAGATTCTTTGAGAAGTTTCTTTGTAAGATCTAAATCCCATCTTGTGCCAAGTAGTCAATAATTGCTTATCAGATATATGAATATTTTACAACACTTAATAATCAGAAAAAAATAGTGTGACTGGAGAGATGACTCCATGGTTAAGAGCACTTATGCTCTCACAGAAGACCCAGGTTTGCTTTCTAACACCCACCTCAGGTTGCAAATGACCACCTGTAACTTTAGTTCCAGGAGATTCTACCCACATTTTCTGGCCTCTGTGGGAATTGAACACACACATAAATGCAGGTGAAACACTTATTCCCATAAAAATAAATAAATCTTTAAAGTTAGAAAAGGAATAGTGGCCATCATGCGAAAATATAATGACTAACAATTAGTGATGATAAAATATAAACAATCTAACAGTTGATAGTATACAAGAATTTTATTTTGGGGCATGACTGTTTCTAAAATTCACTGTAAAAGGAGAAGATGGGAATTAAATTAGTGATGTGGAATTGACGTGTCTTCCAGGAGTTTTAAAATTCTATCATGGGCTGTGATTTTGAGTTTGGAATCCAGATGATTTCTGACTGGGGAGATTGGCTGGAATCTGCCATGTTTCTAGAAAGAGGGGTGTTGCTCTTGTGACTTGATGATCAGATTCCCCCCCACACACACACACACACTCGGATTCTTCCTCATTGGTGGCTTCAGATTTGGAATGACTAGGAAGTATTGTAACCAAGCATACAATAACAATGCTATACACACTGCCTGTGAGTACGGCATACCTGGTCTTCCTGCTTTTCTGGCATATTTAAGCTCAACTTATCTTACTTTAAAAACCAGATAAGGAAAGAGAAACATATTCCAGATGGCTAGAGCCAAATAAACCACCAGCATGGTATGGTGGAGTTAAGTGGGGGTGCAGAGTGGGAGCAGAAGGAATGCCTCTTTATTTCCTGGAAGGCCCTGTTGATACCCACATTGTAAACTGAAGGAAGACATTTGCAAAGTGGTCTGGTTAGAGGGTCTGTGAGCATCAGAAGTCACAGTCAGATATGAGAGAAGGTGAGCATAGAATGGGGAGAAGAGAGACAGTGAGTGGGGTAGAATTTTTCTTTCATTGTAACTATGGATATATTCACTCTTACCTAGCACATTTCTCTAGGTTACTACTGAACCCAAAGGAGCATCAACCCCCACAATCTCTTTCTTTTCTTTGTATACTTTTGAATTAGCAAGATGCCAGAGACCTGGAGGGGATTTGGAAGCAAACTAAAGAAATGATTGAAGAGCTGAAGAAGTCACAGATTCAGTGGGCATCTCCCCTCTGCACCCTGAGCGCTGCTGCAGTGTAAGACAGTCAAATGACTAGATAAGCGTTGTTTGGCCCAGGGCAGACAAAAAGGTATGGGTTAATATGTCTCCTCTCTTGGTGCCAACAGCCAATACATTTTGTGTCTTTTTCCTTCCAAGTGGACTGTCAGTAAATATTTTTTAAAAAGTTTTATTGAAAACGGTGACCTCAAATTTATTTGTACTTTTTTTTTTCAAATAGACTGAGTAATTGCAGACTCTCACTGCTGCGGGCTCCTGTGAGTTTCAAAGCAGCCTCCGTTCCTTTCCCAACTCCACTCTACCCAGGGAAATAGCCTCTCCTCTTCATTGCCAACTTGTCTGGAGACTAACAGGGTGAGATTGAAACAACCTCCCCCCCATCAGACACACATCACCTCTCCTGCTTGTTTCTGGCTTCCTTTGGGTGTGTGAGCAGACTCATTTTATTAAACCATTTTTCAGGGGACAGATGGGAAATCTGCCTTTCCCATTAGTCACCAGAAAGTGACCCCAGCAGCTGTGGAGGGAATTGGTCAAGCTGTTGCAACCAACTAGGCCAGAGTGGAAAAAGACACCAAGCCTTGTCACAAGATCCCAGGCATTCCCAGGAGCTCTGGGACTGCTAAAGCCTTGTCGTTAGCTACTCCTTGGTTGGCTGAGCTCCTTCACCAGAGCCAAGGGTGAGGCACTGTGTGTCTAGGCAAGGAAGTGGGACAAGGACTGCTTACCACTTGGCATCCATGTTTAATTAGTTTCTTAACATTGTGGGGGAAAACATGAAATAAATAAGGCCAACTGACCACTCTATAATTTGTTTCTGAAGCTTGGCTAGACATAAAAGTCTACCTTCCAAAACCACACGGCTTAATTTATTTTATGAGTCCCTCTCGGCACCAGGTCCGGGCTAACCTTGAGTAGAGAGGCTGTGCCTTCTCTTCCTGGTGCTAGTGGTCACAGTGTGTCCTTTCTTGGCAGTGGCTGTGGGCCCAGCAAAACAGACCCATGAAAGGCAAGTGGATTAATCATTTTGAAGGCATGTTCAGCTACAGCCGTTCCTCCGCAGGATGCCTGAGAACCAGCAAGAGGCCACCATAGCAATTCACAAGGGGACAGAAGGGGATGTCTGAAGACACACACACACACACACACACACACACACACACACACACACACACACACACACACAAAGGGGTAGGGGGTGGAAGGTTTTCATATTATACACATTGGAGTTTTCATTAAACTGAAGAGTATATACCAAAAAATATATGGCCATTCCTGTAGCAGAAACTGTGACAAGTCCAACCTTTTTATTACAATCAGGTTTTCTCTAAATATATTATGCCCTACAGGTCAAAATGATTTACTTCTCTATTTGAGGACATCTGAATTCTATTCTGCTGTTGCCAGTATGTTCTCAGCTGTGCCAAAACTGAGCAGGTCTGCGGTTCCTTTGTAACATCAAAACGGAGGCATTTATCATAGAGATTTATCGTGGGACAGCCTGCCAGATGGTTTGGGTATTTTAAAGGTGAACTGCTCGGGCCTTGATTAGCTCACGCAGACTTCTAGTTAAGACAACTCTATCAGCTGCGCAGTGGAGAGATGCTGTCTTTTCCCTCCTCCACACACCCTCCCTCTGTTTTAGCAAGGCAGAAAATATTAATGTAATGGCAGATGTGGCATAGATTGTCATTTCAGGAAGAAAACCAAGCCATAACCAATCCCACTGATTGCATTCTAATTATAATGTGACCTCCCGTTGCTTTGCATAGAGGCAGGATTCATTTCAGAACCCCACTGTAAAACTTGCCGAGTCAACGACCCTCAAAGGGGCAATTGTAAGATTTAAGCTTGGATTTTTTTTTCCCCTTTGCTCATACCAAAGACTTTTTTTCCCCTTCCAGGCCTCTGCTGATTGGGCCAGCAAGAATGCATTTGATTATATAGACTGAACTTATTGGGAACAGAGCCTTTGTGCTTTGAAATGCTTCTCATTCAAATTACATTCAGACATTCAATCAACATTGATTGTGATATGGATTGGCAATGGGGAATGCCTTGGGTTTTTGGTCTAACGGGAAATTTTGCTCAGTGCTGGACTAGATAACTGAAATTAGGGGGAAGCAGTGTTTCCATGACCTTAAGCTTGAGTTTCCCATCAGAGGAGGATTTCTCTAGGGAGTCCAAGGGTGTCCCATTCCCAGCCAATCAGTGTCCCAAGAATATGCTTTTCCTTGGAAATTTGGAGCCTGTGAGTATTCCTAATTTAATTAACCCCCAAGAGCCTTGGAATCTCTCTGTGTATTTATGTTCCCATTAAATAAAGCAGGCCCTTGCACAATGAAAAGCTAGGCATATCCAGTTTAGAGTCTATGTGTGAGATTCTGGATGTTAGAAAGAAACAAGCACAAGGCCAGGGCCCAGGGGCAGAAGTTCTAGTTAAAGCTACTATCTGTTTGAGTTAGACCAACACTCAGATTTCTTATCTACAAGATGAAATAGTAGGTGGTCCCAAGGTTCAATTAGAAATGTAGGTGATTTAAACACCTGTGTAGAATTAAAGAATGATTACTGTTTATAAGTTGTATACATATATAGGCATATATAAAAAACCTTAAATATATGTTTGTTATATTATTTATTAAATTTATTGTATTACTTATAATTTATTAACTTACTATTACAAATATATAACATTTTAAATATATATTTCTATGCATACATATATTCCTAGAGCTGGACCTTTCAAATTTCATTGCCTCTGGAAAATTCCTTTTGAGACCAGTATATCAAGTGGTTGGCTTTTGGCAGGCTTCATAACTAAGGAAATTTCTTTTTGTGCCCTTCTGCATAACTTTAGTCTAGAAGGCAGAATCTTCACAGGAGTAGGGCACCCATTAGGGAATCCTCAATCCTATCCTGATGAAATAGTTGAAGATAGCCCCATTCTTTTTATTCATCACCTGTCATCAGCCATCACATGGATGCAGCTGCTTCTCAATGATGGTGTCACAGACTCAATGGCTTTCCTGAAATTCAGCCTTGCCAAGTATGTAGTCACCTTGAACAAATTCAGTGTTCTTTTCTTCCACCAAAACAGCATCAATGGATGCCTCTTCTACCCCCTCTATTAAATACTTCTCTCCCTGTAGCAACTCAAGTTCAAAGTCTTGGAATCTTCCTTTATGCCACACACCCACACACATACTTACTATTCACATGAAACTAGTTTCTCAGTGGTCAGTTCTACCACTAAGCACATATTTGAACATATTTATTCTAAAATTCCTCCTTTAATTGAGTCACCTTAATGGATTCTCCCTCTTGTTCTCTGAGCCAATCCAATCTGTACTTCACCACTTTGGTAGGAGCATCATCATGGACCACATGAGATATTTCCTGGCATTCATGCCCTTGAACAATCCTTTCTCCTTGTGTGCATGTGAGGGGGGTTTCTGTCATGCTTGCTGCTAATAGATTATAGGGAGATAATGAGATAGTAATGCCATGATTCAGTTACCTATAACTTGTGTATAGCTAGCCAACTTTCCTCTTGCTAGATTAATAAATGAGATGCCAATGAAAAGCAATAGAGGGTAATCTCTGGCCAATAACAGTGAGGAATAACGGCCCCCATCGAGTAGTGCATATGTACATGAACCTTGTAATAATCCTGTGGGCTTGGAATCTTCTACAGCTGAACTTCAGGTGAAACCTCAAGCCTTACTGTACAGCTGTGAAGCAGTCTTGGGAGATGCTTGAAGCAGAGGATTCCACCAGGCATTAGCCAGAATCCAGACTCACTTAAATGTCATGATAAATGTGAGCTCTTAAACTCAGGAGGTAGACAGAATATAGTAGGTCAGCCTTATTGCTTTATGGTCATGCCAGTCGTTTCCTTGGAAGTACTCAGAGGCCCAAGATGCTCCATGTTTGGTCTTGAACTACCTTTTCCATAACCTACAACTTCTTCCTTGAGCATCATGACCCTGGAACTGTTCATAATTTCAGCTTTTTGCCTTTTACCCTTCCCTGACATCATGACCATTTCCTGCCTCCTCTTTATGACCAACTCCTGTGTAGTTTTTAAAGGGCCACTAAAATGCTACCACTTTCACAAAACCTTCTGTGCTCCTGTAGCTATATAGATCTCTAAGCTGACATCTTGCTATACCTTAGGTCACTTTTCATTTTTCATCTCCTCAGGGAGTTGTTTGAGGGTATTGTTTGAGTTCTGCTACAAGGCTGTGGGTTTTATGAATCCTGATTCTTCTTCCTGAGCCCTCAAAGATTCTAAGAAGATGCCTTAGGAATGGTATGCTCTAAAACAATTTATTCATTAATGAAAAGTAAGCCAGTTTTCCCATAGGATGTAAATGGTATATAGAATTAGTGGTTTATTTCCTTGTTGGCTCATTCATTCATTCATTCATTCATTCATTCATTCATTCATTCATTCATTCTTATTTTCCATACCATAGGCATTTAACTGAGGACTGAGACAAGAATGAACTCATGGACACTATGTACAGAAGGGAGCTTTGCCTCTGGGTTTAGTGTTCTATGGTTTACCATCCTGGGAGTCATTTTTGTCTCTGGATCTGTGCTATGTCCCCTAGGACAGTATAGTATGTGAGTAGAGCTTAGAGAATGTTCTCATGCCTCCATGACTGGCCTCTTCCTCAGAATGGTTTCTAACCCATACTCCTTACCCTCTGGCCCTAGGGAGAAGTTTAGGCCCTGCACATATCATGTAACAGTGTGGGGCCCTTGGACACTGTGAGGGCTTTGCTTACAGTGCAGTTGGAATACAACATTAAATAACAAATACATTCTGTGAGAAGTTGAGAGAAACTGCAGAAAGAAAGCAAAGACTTCCCCTCTTTCTTTTTAAATAAAGAGCCCACATTTTATTTTTTACTGGACGCTGTGAGTTCTGTAGCTGTCTAACTAAGGTACAGTGTTAAAGCAGCTAATGAAGGTAAGAAGACAAACAGTAAAAAGGAACAAAGAAGATAATCTAAGGAGAATAAGGTGGGGCCACAAGCTAGTGTGTCCCAAGTGCAAAAAGGTAGATTACAGAAGACATCTGATGGAAGGAAATGGGAAGACAAGGCAGCTTCCAGAAATGGTAATGTTCTAGATGCAAATCTTTGGGTCTGGAATGACCTTAAGACACAGCAGACAGCACAGGCAGAGGATAGTGACCATGGAGGAGAGGAGACTGGTGATTTTACAAGGCAAAGATGCTTGGATCCTTTATTGCCAAGCTGTTCTTCATGATAAGCTTGTTTGTCTTGCTTGTCTCTCAGCTGTTTGGGTTCTGGGGTCCTGGCTCTTATTTTGCCTCTTAAAAATGATGGAGAGATTTGACTGCTGGGAGCTAAATAGGTGCCTTGTATTTCAATTTAATTTCTTTTGCAATATCAGCAAATTTAATTCCTTTTGTTACCTCCTCCAACATGGATATGTTTTGCATATACATTTCTAAATGTGTACACATATTTAGAAAGGAAACAAATAATAATATACAGGTCAATAAATGTGCAGTGGCTAGGATGGGACTCATCCATTCCAACAAATCACAGGACTTCCAGATTTATCTCCATGGTCACATACTGAGACCTCACAGCCCTCATCTCTGGGCCCTAGCAGTGCCTGACTTTCTGTCACATTGCTATTCACCATACTGAATGCCCCTGCAGGGTCCTGATTTCTCTGGCCGACTCCAACCTCATCTCTCTTGTAGTCTTCTATGAGTGTCTGTTCCTTTCATGCCTGGGATTACCTTCCTTAATGTTTCTCACTAAAAATAAATTAAAATGATGATGATGATGATGATACCATCCCAACCCAATGTAGTGACTTGCACTTGTAATGCCAGTACCTCAGAAAAAAAGGCAGAAGATCAGCTCTGAGTTCTAAGCCAGATTGGACCCTATAATGAGTTCCAAGACAACCCGGTTGCAGAGTGAAATCATTCCCCAAAACCAAACAAATAAACCAAATTAAATTAATAAAATAAAATAATAGTACTCAGCAAAACAGTGCAGACTTTGAACTCCAGGCCAGCAACTGGACTGTGGGGCTGAAAATTGCAAATGGGGATTATTGGGACATTCCCTGTTCATATTCTGGGAGTTAAAGGTGAGGAAGGAGGGACTAGAAGATGCCAATTCTAATTCCTGGGGCCTTATGTTTGTTCCCCTTATCTGCTGTGCCCATTGCATGACACTCCATGAGTCCTGGTCTATGAAGGCCCTCTGGTCCAGGGCTACTTGGCTTGCTCCCTGCCTGCCAGCAGTTCCTTTAAAAATCCGGGGGTTTTGCTGAGAAAGAAATTAGGTAATTTTGTTATTTTTTCCTTGATAATGCTAAAATTATTAATCTTCAAAGATAAGTACTGTTCAGTGCATAATGAGTTCGAATTGTTGATAATTATAATTTTGCAAAATTTCAGCTTGCTGTCAGCCAAGTAATTAAAGGGGTGGTGCCAGGGTTCTATTTTGTTCGTGATGGTTGTACTTCTGGAAAGAATTGTCTCTTTTCGAAAGAAAAAAAAAAAAAAAACAACCCTTGTTCTAGACACCTTGCCATCCCCAGTGAAAGGTATCAAGGACAGTACCCCACTGAGTGGTAAGATCTTGGTTTCTTTCTCTGGGGCCTCCTGACCTTAGGGTAAACTCCTGTCCTCTGATTAACCAGATACATGACACCCAGGTCCTCTCTGGATCCTGGAAAGACCCATCTCCCCTTGTCTCCAACTGGGTCCCTCACTCAATTGCCCATGAGCCACCATTATTTTAAGACTTCTTGCATATACCAGAGCTGAACTGAAAAAAAATGGAGCTGAAAGAAAAGAGGAAGAGAAAATGGAAAACTAATGATTCAAGAAATCACAGAGCACGAGATAATTCTATTTTGAAATCACAGCAGTGGCACCCAGAGGCGGAAGCTCCCCAAATTGCTAGTGAAAACCCTTTGATGGATCCAGTTGTAAGAAAGCCCAAGGCACTTTTTTATATTATTATTATGAGCAGTTCACATTCCCCCAGAAGAGGCATTTAGCAGCCATTTTTAAATGTCTGTATGTGTGCAAGCTAAAAAATAAAATAAAAATAGAAAGACCTCAGAATATCTCCAAACCTAAATGGCCTCATTTGATTGCTGGCTTTTACTTAGAATAAAATCGACTTTCTTACAATGGTGCTGGAGGTGCTCTGAGAAGTCTCAGGCCTCATCCATCCCAGCCAGTCCCCTAGTTTACTTCCTGCTTCCTGGCTTTTCTGGAGCACAGTGGGCATGCTGCCTGCTGAGAGCCCAAGCCCTTGTTGTGTTCCTTTCTGGAATGTTCTTCCTAGGATACCTGAGGGATAACTCCTTCTTTTGGGGGTTCATCCTTCTCTGGGGGCTTTGGCTTGCTATAACCATGTGGTCCCTCTTTTCTTAAAGTGATGTTGTGGATGTGGTTAGGATATCAAGGTTTAAAGACTGTCCTGGATCATTTTGGTGGGCCCAGCACAAACTACAAAGTTCTCATGAAAAGGCATGTAGCAGGGTCACAAAAAGGAGATGATATAGTCATGATAGAAATGAAAGATGGAAGGGAGGAGCCATAAGTCAATCCATGTGGGAAACCTGTCTAAAGCTAGAAATGGAAATGGCAAAAAACTAAAGTAGATTCTCTCCTCTGATAGCTTGTAGCTTGACTTTTTTTTTTTTTTTGGTTTTTCAAGACAGGGTTTCTCTGTGTAGCTTTAGAGCCTATCCTGGCACTCACTCTGGAGACCAGGCTGGCCTTGAACTTACTGAGATCTGCCTGCCTCTGCCTCCGGAGTGCTGGGATTAAAGGCGTGTGCCACCAACACCTAGCCTAGCTTGACTTTCTTGAATCCAGTGAGAGTCGTGTGTTAGAACAGTCATTTATTATACCAAGACTGGTGCTTAGAACCTACTGGAACAACAGCTACCTTGTGTGTTGAGGGCTAAGGGAGAAACCAATTGGCTTCAGGTGAAGGGAGGGAGTTGAACAGAAGCTAAGGTGTTCTCCTGGGCACAGCAGGACACTGCTCTTCCATTTGCTTGATAATCTAGCCCTGTGAACACATTACTCCAAGTGGGTCTGTTCCTGCAGTTTAAGTACACAATTGGCTTTTTCTGATATTTCCAAGGTGAAGACAGCAGAAGTCATAGCTCAAGTTTGTTTGTTTGTTTGTTTGTTTGTTAACAGGGTTTGTTTTGAGAATTTCATACATGAATTCTATATTTACATTTGACATTATTTCCACCCATCTATCTCCTGCCTCCAACTCCTCCCATGTCTTCTTCACTCTATATTAAATTTATGAATTCATAATTTAACTGAGTCAATTTTGTGTTGCTTGTGTGTACGTGTGGTTATGGCTGGCCACTTTGTCTAGGTATTATATAACCTGTCAAGGGTCTGGCCCTGGCCCTGGAAAAATCTCTCTCTCTCTCTCTCTCTCTCTCTCTCTCTCTCTCTCTCTCTCTCTCTCTCTCTCTCTCAGCAGCTATTGAGTGTCCATAGCATCTGTACTGTCCTGTCCTTGGGGTTCTGACAGGATACACCCTAGCTGCAGCCACTAAGAGTAACCACCTATGCATATTCACTATGTTCTCTTTTAAAAGGTCCCGTCTACCTCCCATTCCCCATCTCTCTTTCTTTTTCTCACTTTCTCTGTCTGTTCCCCTCTCTCTCCCTCTCTTTCTCCCCCTCTATCCTTTCTCCTCTTTCCTGCTGTTCCTGTCTCCTCCCTTACCTTTCCCTTTTTTATGACCCCTTTCCCTAATAAAAATCCCCTCTTGAACCCTGTCACATGGCATCTTTCTTTTGGCCACCACTTCTCTTAAATTACAATGCCTTCCTCTAGGGATGAACCCTTATAAAATTTACTCTGTCTACATTGACATGTCTAACTTGTGTGGTCATTATGCAAATCTTGCTTAGGAAGCCATACTGTTGAGGTTTCATTAGTGTAGCATTCCTGCCATGATTAGAAGACACTGTCTCTCAAATGGCATCCTGGTCCTTTGGCAAAACTCATGGCTAATGAGAGGGGGGTCTACAACTATCCCTGGCAAGAACCAGATTCCAATAGAGCAGAGAGAAGAGTGGAAAGTACCACATGGTATCTGTTCATTCATTCACAGAAACAACTCATTTAATTTTTAATGACTAAAACATTCTAAAGTGAATATAGTTACAGTCTCCCCAACAGATGCCTTCTTCCTTTCTCCTGTGCCTCTTGCTGTATCCCCTCCCTTCTGTTTCTCTCTCTTTCAATGCAGACTGCTCCTACCTTCTGAAACTGCCCCTTTTCCAGAATAACTTGTACAAAGTTAATCATCTCATCAAGTGATCTTCTCACCAAGTACTCATATAATCTTAAATCATAGTCCCCTTGCATGCTTTTTTAAAAGCTAACCATTGAAGAGAATCTATATATTAACAGACAAAAGAAGCAACAGGAAAGGCTGGGTGAACTTATTGGCTTATGCACATGTTCTTTACTTAAAAAATCAGAGAAGCATTTAGGAGATGGAATTGGGCAACATGGGATGCTATTTGGGGATGGTGGCTGTATGGGAGCCTGCCATCTTCCAGCATTAGCTTGCAGAAAGAAACCAGATTATTATTTATGTCAGGGGCAGGAGGGGAAAGGGTAAGCACTGTTAAAGGGGGTTTTAATAATTTCTTGTTTTTTGTTTTTGTTTTTGTTTTGTTTTGGAGGGATTGCTTTGTTGTTTGTTTGATACAGAGTCACTATGTATCACTATGTATGTATCTAGGCCCTGGATGGCCTAGAACTCTATTGAGGACAGTATGGCCTCAAATTCATAGAGATCTACCTGCCTTCTAGTGTTCTGGAATTATAGGCATGCACCACCATTACTAGACCTCTTGTATGTGTCTCTGCTGTAAGTTCTTGATACAGACATGTTGAGATGGCTTGACAAACCCAACCCATCTGCATTTTATTAACAGCTCAGTTAGGGTTAAGATGTATCATTACTTAGAGAGACTTGAGCTTAAGTCCTATTGAAGAACTTTAGCCCCTGTGATTGTGTGGTTGAATGAATTATTTGCTCTGCAGACAGTAGAAGGTATCAATTATGGTCCTTCTTAACTCTATGCTTCTCTAGGTAGCCTGAGAGTGGACTTAGATATGCATACACACAACCAGTGAATTAAGGCCGAATTGTATTAGGTGCCTTTTCACTCACTGAGACTCTCACTGTAGTCTTTCTAAAAGGAGACATATATGGTGAAAGGATAGACCTTCTTGGTATGTATTTTAAAGCGACAAGCAAAGCTGTTACTTTGGGGGCTACAGAGCCTACTCTAAAGCTCCCGATGATTGGCCTCAATTTTGTCCACATTTTAAGAAATAAAAAGTTCAGGGTTGACAAAAGAAAGGCTAAAGAAAAATGTCAAGATCCCCATACAGTTGAGCTACATTGACTTAATTGTCGCTGCTCTGTCTCCAGTGACTTGTCTATCTGATCTTTGAAACATCTATCCATGCCTAATATGTAGTGAACACACATGAATAGAATCCAGTCCATGACTTAGAAAATTGATACACAGCAAGAAATGATAGCACTGCCAAACCCTCAACAAGGTGCTATAGTAGCAATGTATCAGGACAGGGACACATGAAGGTTGGGTGCATCTCAGCTCCACTTCAGCTGAGAGGGTGTTAGGGTAACCATGTAAGGAAACAATAGTTGTGTGCCATATGTTCAAGGTATGGAAAGACTCCTTGTCCTGTTTCTATTTGTTTTTACATAATATAACAAGTTAAAGACCACTGCTTGTTTGTTAGTTTTTCTCATTCACTCAAAATATCAGTGTTTAAGGGTGACCACAGAAGTTGAGCACTCATGTTCTCATTGCAGAGGGACACGGTAGAAGAGTGAATAAATGACTGTACTAGACAACATTAGATTAAACTTCATCTGTTGCAGGATTAAATTTTATGACATCTTCTAACTTGAGATTTGGTGAATTAAAATAATTAACCTTCATCTCAATAGTAATTCTACTCAGTAGCTACCTTATAAAATAGATTTTTTAACCATTCTCATTTTTGTAGCTTATCTAAAAAAATATAACAAGAGTGAGATATGTTTAGGAACTCATAGCTAGAAGATGACCAAGTGAGAGTCAATAGCTATCTGTCTGTCTATTGTTAAATTCTGGGTTGTTTCTGCTGCAACAGTCTCTTGCATACTGAACTGAATACATGACTTTATCTAGGCCATGAAAATCTCTAATTACCTTTGAAAGCAGACATGTATTAGAACATTTGTTTTGAGATAAAATGTGATCTTTAAGGCATTCCTATTAAGGACAATGTGTTCAACACAGAATTTAAATGATCAGAGATGGATCTGATATAATTGGATGAAAGTTCTCAATATAATTAGTCAATCATCCTCTGCCATATCACAGATGAGAGGAAACACAATTTCAGAAGCACAGCAGGAAAGCAGGCTTTCCCACTCTTACCAGTCCTATCTTAGGAAACACTTGCAGCATTTGTAAATATCATAATCCCAGGAGAGAATGGGCAATGATCAAATTTGATGAATCAGGGCTAGAGAATGGCTCAGGGAATAGAATGAAATTCCTCCTTCTGTGGCCATTCAAGGGTTGGGATATGTCTGAGTATTTATGTGGATTAATCTTGCCAACCTGGTCATTACACTTTGTTAGTGGAGAAGTTACAATTGTACCATATTTTATTGATTTGAACTGTTGTGGTTTTCTGTAGGTGGATCATTTTGTAGTTATTTTAACATTATATCTTTTAACATTCTATCTTTTAAAAACTGAGTTTTCTACTCCAAAATATTCATTTGTGAAATTTAGCATGCTAATCATGCTAAGCACTTAATTAACCTTCCCTACTTCCATCTCAAAATAATCAATTATTAGTATGCTAAATTTATTTATAAACCTTTTATCATGCAGTTTTGAGCATGCTAAAATGTACACTTACTTTTATTTTGCTTTTTTAGTAAACAATGTAGTTGTTTTATATTATACAATCTCCATGAATTTCACTTTTATTGACCCTATACTGATATATTTAAATATTAATAGTCAGCTTTATAATTGACTCTAGTGTTTCCCAAAATATCATAGTAATAAAAACATAAATATTTATTATGTTTTGACTCTGGCTTTTAATGCCACATAGGGTAGACTCTACAAAATGATTTATATGAGCAAGTCAGTGTGTTAAGAGTTCTGTTGCAGACACACATATTTAGAGGCATGGAGGAATGAGGGATTCAATCTTAGGGAAGAATCAGGGAAGGTTTCCTGGAAACAGTGGTGCTAATGCTGAGAGATGATGAATATATCGTAATAGACAGACAGAAAGGTAGGGCTTGTGTTCAAGCCAGAGAAAGCACCATGTGTGATGAGAGAGAAGATGTGGGCATAGTTTGTGGAAGGCATTTATGGTTATTTGTATGATAAATATCCCCCATAGTCTTTGGTATTTGAATATTGAGTACTCATTCAGTATAAAAGATGGAAAGAACAATGTTAATGGATCTTAGTTTCATAACATGGCAGGGGCTCCTGAAGCCTGAATTTGTTCCCTTGCTCGCCTGTCATGTCATCTCAGCAGCATGTGCTAGAGATCCCATCTTGAGACTCTAGGATTTCCTTGTATGTTACAGCCACCACCAGAGTCCATCCACTTCAGACCAGATGCCACCCAGCTGTACATGTCAAACAAAGCATCTTTGTCTGCTGAATGCCCAGCTGTCACACTCAGCCCAGCTCAAGTTCAAGTGGGTTTTAAAAATCTCTAATGTGGTTGCACGTACATTATATCTATGTTTTATAGAGTCCTGAAGTGGCATGTACTTTCCTCAAGACAACCACACCATTTCCCTAAATGTTTTTGTTTGACTTTGCACCAATCCTGTGTTGTTTTCTTTTTAGATAGTTCAGGCTAAAGGGTTCCATATTCCTGTCCAGAGTTCTGTTTATAGCATAGTGCATCCTCATCATGGGTTCTCAAAGCACGTTCACTATCCTGTTGCTGATGCTGGTTTCCAGAAGGAGAGAGTGGAGCAAGGAGAGAGAAGTACAATGGAGGGGTGTTGGAGGCAGGGGCTGGAGACATACACCTGCCAGGGTTCATGGTCTCTCGAACTCAGTCCCAGGCTTCAAATCATTGCCTGAGTCTCCCCTGCTTTGCTGGGGTGGGTCACTTTGGAGGCATGGCAAATGTAACTGGGGCAGAGCTCCACCCAAGAGCCACACCAGGGATGTGATGAGAAGCAGATGGAGTCACCACTCAGCCACCAGTGGGATACCTCCTGGTATGTTTACAAGTTGTTAGTCCTTATCTGCCAATGGCCATGTTCAATTTTGATGAGACAGGAATTATCCTTTGAATTCTCTTGAAATTTTGAACATTTTCCAAATTTTGTTTGACTAACTAACTGAATTTGGGGAATTAAAAAATCCAGCTTATGAAGATTTAGAGGTGTGGATGATCTTGCTTTATTTTGGAAAAGGTACTTTATCAAAGAGCCTTGGTTGTGATTTATTTCACAAATTGTCTCTATTTGGACTGAGATAAATCTCTAGTTGTCACTTGTCCTCTCTTTTGCTTCAGGTTGGGCAAAGAGGACTCTGTGTCCTCAAAATACTTCAGAAAGATGGTGGGCTCCTCTGATAGAATTCAGGAAGAGAGCCTCATGGTCTCTTGTGTGTCTTTGTTTTGTGGTTGTTACAGGTACCCAGTTGAGCTGTATACCATGGGTTCTGGGAGCATTGTCAGTTAGATCATAGCATAATATCTACACTACACTCAAAATTGTGTGGTGTCCAAGGAAGTGTCCAAAATCAAGTGGATCCATGTTTCCTTCTGGAAAGGACTCTGTTCCTTGCTGTTGATAAGATGGTTTAGGGTAATAAATAGAGATAAAAAGGTAATAGACAGCAGTGCTGAAACAGTCAGGTAGTTGTTTGGGAGAGAGCATGGAAAAAGACTGAATAACGAATAAGTGTGTAGCATGTGTCAGTCTTCAGCAAGTGACTTAAAAATATAGTACCTCTGCATTCCCTCAGTCCAAGAAATCCTCTCTTCAGCTATCATTCTCCTTAACCTCAATCTGTCTCTGTGTTTCTCTCTGTGTCTCTCTCTCTCTTTCTGTCCCTCTCTCCTACTTCCTGATACCCTCTCACTCTCCCCATCTCCATCCATCTTTTCCTTCCTTCCTCCTTTTCTCCTCCTTCATTTTTCTGTAAAAGAAACATTTAAGTCTCCTCTCTCTTATTGGCCCTCTCCTTCACTGCCCTACTCATCACCCATTGTAAGTCCCCCCACTTACTTAATATAGTTGGTACCCAGCATCCTCCTTTGCCTTCTTGACTCATTGTGGATGGATCCTGATATTGCCCCCCAACACTCTTGTTTCTTTATATTCTTGTTCTCTTGATGCTTATCCTACTGCCCCACTTTCTCCCGTTTCCTGATCATCATACCTTTAAAGTGTAGTGTTTCTTCAGGATTCTTGCTTTGAATCCATATTTTTTTTCTACCCAGATGCATCTTCTTTCTGCCCTGCCTTGGCACTTTAGTCAGAGCTGAAAAAAAATTAAATTTATGTTTACTAGTCAAACACCCTTTCTTGCCAGAGTAAACTTCCCAAGGGCAAAAGTCCATGTCCCCGTTACTGTAGTGCCTAAACCAGAGGCAGGCACATAGTGTCAGTTAGTAAATGAAAAACTGAATTTCTTGAGAATTTGCCTTAGAAATAGAGAGTGTAGGCACTGTGAATTTATTGCCTCATATAATAAAAAAAACTTCCTAAGGTTGGCCCTTTGCTAATTGAATTTACAAACAAGGACTAAGAAAAGCAAAAAAGATACCCATCCTCCAGCCACATCATTATATACAGGTAGAACGGGTTCAAAGCCACTTTGGGTTAGTGGTACAAGTCCAGACTTACAACCCCTGATTCTACTTGGATGTCTGTGACTCATCTCTGCCATGTCACAGCACTGTAAACTTACAAATGGTTTCCAAGCCTGAGCTTCAGCTTCTCCATCTCTGAGGAAGATGCCACCTCTGACCCCATGGTGTTAAGTCTACATATTTTACAAACTGGATGATGTGTCATCGATGTTCCTCTTTATTTAAGGTAACATTAATATTTATGAACTACAGAGAAAGTCTTAGAGGGTCTGTTGGGAATTACAGAGCTGCAAAACAAAACAAAAACAGAAAATGCAAAACAGCAAACCACAAGTTATGAAATTATGAGGCCCACTTTGAGGAACTTACATCTTTCCCTCTCTCATTCCATTTAATAGTTTCTACAATTCTGCCAAGTGCTCAGCATAGTCCAGATAAAAGATGAAAAGACGCCTGTTTGTTATGGGAGAGAAGATGAGTGTCTGATGAAGTTCAGAACTCTCTGGCAATGACTTTGGAGGAGGGGGGCTTCACAGAGTCTCAAGTAGTGTGCTAAAGACCTCAGAATTTCAGGAATGATGCCTATGGTTGGGAGAGGGAATCCACATTGTGTGTGTGTGTGTGTGTGTGTGTGTGTGTGTGTGTGTGTGTGTGTGTGTGTGTGTTGTTTGGTAAAAAATTGAGATCCCCAGTATGGACAAGGGGGACCATGATGGTGAGTGGAGGTCTTCAGGTAAGCTGCCTTAAGAGGACCTCAGAAGGGAACTTCAAGGAAGCAAGGGTTGAAGAAAATGTAAGCTTATCACTCTGTATTCTCTAAGATGAGCATCTCTGGGAAAACTGGCCGAGCCATAGTTCAGCTAGCCTGGCACTCATGAACTCCTAAAAGTTCTAGGTTCTTCTGCTCTAATGCCAGACAGGGCTTTGAAGATTAAGGTTAAATAAGACATAATGTCTGAGTCAGAAATATGGGGAAGTATACACTCAGCAGGAAGTGGCTAAGAACAGTCTCATATTTGGAGACTTTGGGAGAGTGAGGTCAAGACAGACATGTGAAGACATACAGCAGGCAGGGAAGCGAGGAAGGCTAGGCTCTGTAAGTTCTCATTTCTTTGGCAGAGGGTCTGAAGTATTCCTTCAAGACATGTGCAATGCACCAACTCTGTTTGCCCAAATCCATTCCTTTCCCTCCTGGGTGCTTGTCGGAGGCAAAGTACAAGTGTCTCCATGTGTCTTCGCCTTTGTAGTAACCTTGCTTCTTTGCCAGAAGGATCAATTGGACATGTTATCAAGATGTTGGTCTGAGGATCTTTGGCTTTTCCCAAGATAATTGATATCTATGCCTTTGCAGAATTCCTTGAGTCTCTCTCTGAATCTTAGGACATGAAGGCAGCCCAGAGTCTGAAGATTTTTCATCTACACAGTTTGAGACTTGACACAGGGGTGTCCCTTCTAGAAAATCTTTGAACTCGCTTGCAGAAAGGGGAATAAATCCAGGTGGTGCCATATCTAAAAACACAACTCGGGGTGGTTGGAAAAACTCTATATTAGAAATCAATTTTGAATTCTAGCTCATTGCTCTGTTTGTATGCCTGGAATATGTTTTGCTACATGTCAAGCTTCCATTACTTGCATAAAATGTGAGGGGACATTTGACTAAGTGATTTCCATATTAACATTCTCTAATCTTTGGCTGGGATATGCATGTGTATACAAACTTTACTGAGAAAAATTAAGGGTAATATCCTGTGCACATCATTTTCTCCATATGTGTGTGCATTCCTGATGGAGCTTTGGACCCCACCCCTGCCATATGGTTCCCATACTTTGTCAGCCTGCCTACCCTTTATTGCACATCACAGCTCAGCATACCACATGTCCCTGTGTGCAGGAGATGCGCTGACACAGGCTTCATGAAGGCTGACTCCCAGTCTTGTTCCCCCTGCAGTTCCTTGAGGAATCCTCAGTCCAGCTGCAAATCCTATTCAGCCTGGCTATTTGGAGGGGAAGACAGGAGCCAGCTTCTGGTCAGTTCACAGATACTTAGTGAGGCAGGGTCTGTGGGGACTATATAAGGCCTCCCATCTCTATCACATTGTGGTGTCAAGGCTGTAGTTGACTATCAGGTGCAGGCATGGTTGCAGACTCTTCACAACAGGTCAGATAAACACCAAACCTCAGGAACCTTTAACCATCTTTGGTGGCAAGATCAGAGAACCTAGCTTGGAACTATGGTTACAGAAGTCAGAAGCATGCTACAGAAAGGAGAGATTTGTTGTTCTATGGAGGTGTTCACACATGCTCTTTGCTCTTGAGTTAAATGGCATACATCATGGAAACATTCTATTCTTTTGTCCCTGGTGGGATCACATAGATGTATCATGTATTTCTCAGATGTTTTTGTTTTTGTTTTGTTTTTTCAAGACAGGATCTCTCTGTGTCACACCCCTAGCTGTCCTGCAACTCTCTGTAGATCAGGCTGGCATTGAACTCACAGAGATTCACCTGCCTCTGTCTCCTGAGTACTGGGATTAAAGGCGTGCAACACCACTGTCTGGCCTTTCTCAGAAGTTTTAAAGAAAGGAATGGCACTTGATTCCAATGTTGCTTCAAGCAGAACAGATCTTGCAGCTTCTATAAGCATTTAGACCTTATCTTTAGAGGACAAATGCACCTGTTGCCTTTTTCACAGGATAGTTAGGAGATACAAACATTATATTTGTGCAACTGATTTGTAAGCAATAGATGATTGAGCATTGGTTTGATCTATGGAGAATCCAGAGCCTCTTAGTATGTATTTGATACCTTGGAGCCTCTCTTCAAAGCAAACAAACAAATGCAGATAATTTTGACAAGCAACTTCAAGGGGTCCACTTAGTAGGTTCATGTAGGTCAACAGTCCCTGAAGTGCAGTATAAATAATGACAGTCTGCCATGAAGGTGGCTGATCTATTTAACCTATTCTTTAGTTAGACATAGAGCCCACTAGCTTTGTAGTTAAGGAATGATCAAAGAAATGAGAGGATGTGTATTGCATGCCTGTGTGTGTGTGTGTGTGTGTGTGTGTGTGTGTGTGTGTGTGTATCTGTGTTTGTGTTATTCATCCCTGCATTTCCCTCAGCAGTGATAATATCATATATAAAATCCATCTGTGATGGAGGAAGTATGAGGCTTCTTGTGGGTCATGTTTCACTCACTAATGAGCTGGCTATGCCACTGTGTGTTTTCTGCTTGCTTGACTCTTTTATGTGGATTAACTGAAAAATTAGAGAATCTATCAGCAATCTGATCTCCCTAGTTACAACTTGGTAGCTCTGCTTTTAATTGTAGTCTGAGTCACACCTGCTTGAGGTGTGTGTGTGTGTGTGTGTGTGTGTGTGTGTGTGTGTGTGTGTGTGTATGTGTATGTGTATGTGTTATATTTTAAATGAGCTCCTCTCTAGCTCCTTCTTTCCAACCACCATGAGTAAAGTGGTGAAATTACTCCTCTGTATCTGCTTCTTTGATCTATCTTCTAGATTCTTTGGTAGAAGCTCCTTCTCCTTCCAGCGAAAGTAGACACCTTCTTAGAGCTGTGGATATGTTTTATATTCAGAAGATAATTGTCTGTTATATTTTAAAATAATCTTTATGAGTGAATTATACACATACATTGAAAAGACATGAACTGTTGTGACCAACTTAATGAATCATCATATGCTACTGACATATAGATACAAAATTAAATATTTCTAGTATTCCCTTCTCAAATTCTGTTACATCCTACCCTCAGTTCTACTCCAACTTCTGCCTCAAAGGCAGCCAACATTTAAACCCTTAATGTCATGAGTAAGTTTTGCTTGCTTTTCAATTTTAGATAAAAAGAAGCATATAAATGTAAGATGCATTATTTTGCTGTCACTCTTACTCAACATGATGTAGCATTTTATAATGTTGATATCTACTATTTTCTTTATGGTTTTTGAGGTCCTGTTTTAGAATCTCTTGTCTATTTCAGTATCATGAGGGCCTATATTTTATATTTGTATACTAACTACAATATGCCTGGCATTTACCTTTATGTTTATTACACACTAAAAGGTCAAGAATGATTTTCTCATGAGATTATCAGAAAAGACATTTCATTCTTTCCTCATCATCCATCAGTATTCTATCTGTATACACTTTTTTTTTAAATCTATTTCATTTTATACTATCTTCTCTGTGTCAGTGCTCCAATCTTTAATGACTCCAGGTCATGCACAGAGGAGGTATTATCTTGACCACCCTTGGCTCTTGGTATTACCTTATAGACTTCAGAATTATTTTATCAATCTGTTTCAATAACGGAATAACAATGAAAATGATGGGATTTTGATAGGGATTATTTTGAATGATTAAGTAAATTTGCATATAACTGTCATGTGACAATATGATGTCCAATTTATAATCCCATTTCTTCATGTCAGTGTGTTTTATATCTTATTCTGTCTTTCTCTGTATGTGCTAAGTCTTATGCAAATTTTACTTAATTAGTTCTTAGCTATGTGATTGTTTTGATGCTATTGTTATTTAATTTATTCAATTTGGTGTTGAAATAATTTCCATATGTCGATCTTGCAGCCAGAAGCCTTGCCACATCTGCTTATTCATTATTACAGTTTTTATTTTTGTTTATTTTATTTTTATATTTATTATATTATTATGCTATATTATTCATTTTAATTTATTTTATTTTTATTTTCTATATATAAAATCTCATTTTTCTATAAATAATTCTTCGTTTCTCTCTCATCTTTACACCTTTTATGTCTTTCCTTGATTTGTATCATTGTCTAGGACTTCTATTACAATGCTAAGTGAGAATAATCTTGATAGATGGCTTGGCCTCATTTTCAATCTCTAATTTTACTATTCAATTTTAATGATTGCTATGAAATATCTGTGTTACCATGAATCAATTAGAGAAGTCCCCTTTAGTTCTTATTTTCTTAAGGATGTCCCTCTTAGAGAGGTGTTAATTTTTTTCAAATAGCAGATAGTCTGTGCATCTACTTATGTAAGCATGTCCTTTACTGCCTTTATTAATGTTGTGAATTAAAGTTTTTCTTTGTTTTTCTTTTATTTATTCTTTGTGTCTTTCACATTATACATCTCAATCCCATTCATTTCCTGTCTTTTCATATACACCCTCTGTCCTTGTAACCTCCCCACCTCTGAAATAAAATTAAAGAGAAAAAATGGGGGAAAAAAGGAAAATCAATCTCATAATGGAATCTGTAGTGATTAATTGATTATTTTAATAGTCTTTGTTTGGGGTGGCAATAATTATAGCTTATAAATAAATTAAACAGGAAGTACCTAGAGATCCTATAAATCCTTTACCCCTATACAACATCCTACCCTGTGAAATTCCACAGAACAATGGTATCTTTGTTACAACCAAAGAATCTACATTGACATCACTTTTCTGCAATGTCTGTAGTGTTCATTCTTGGTGATATACATTTTATTAGTTTTTAATTCACATTTAAGATAAGTTCCCTCTGACTTATCCTCACTTAACCTAATCCTCTCTTTAGCTGTGTCTAATACTGTGTTAAATATAACACTTGGATCTTTACGTTATTATACATTTCAGCTGTGAAGTGATTTTATTTTGTTTTATAGATTAAGTATTCTAAAATGTATAAAATGCATATGTTTAGTATGTTCTAGCCCATGGATAATAGCTATAATATCTGGGGTCCTTGTAGTCCTGTATCTCTGATTAATTGGATGCTTTCTTGCTTGTTTGTTGAATTAGATGATTGCTTGCTTGCTTGCCTGATTATTGATTGGATGGGGGTATTTGGTCTTACCTTTTGCTAACTAACTGCATGGTATTTTAAAAGTGACGTTGATGAAATTTCTAGAGAAAGTTTGAGGTTCTGAATAGGACTGCTTTTCCGAAGAAAGGAATCATTTTGTTTCCAGGAGATAGGTAAGTTAGGAGAGGTCACATCAGTGCAGTTCAGGGTCAGAGCCCTTGAGATACTTCATTAAAAGCTTTGTGAGAGCAACTTACTCATGGATGCCTCTCCACTTAATTGTGTTCCTAATGAAAACCTGGATCTCTACATAGGCCTCTTTTACTTAACAAGTTTTTCATCTATTTTTTTTCCTCAAGACTTATAAAACAGTGTGAGGTTAGACTCAGCTCCTTAGCTTGCCAACTATGTACTGAGTTTGCAGGTGGCCTCATGAGAAGAGTAGTTTGAGAACTATAGGCCCAAATCTCACACTTCTGTTCTCTTTGGTACCTTAAAGCTCATTCCCTCGCTGCCTTAAAGCTCTGAGGTGTGCAAGTAACAGCTCCTGTATCTGTTCGGCTGAGAGTTCCTCATTTATCTCAGTGGGTGCATGGCCCATATGCAGTTACTCTCCTTCACTCCCGGTGACATCAAATAATTGCATTCATATTTTGCAGATCTGGAATTTGAGTCTGAATTATCCAGCTAAATAAATAAGATGACAAAAAGAGAAATTTAGCTTTACCCCTGTCTCTCTTCAGGGTGTCTTATCATAAGACATATGAAAGCTAAGCCTCTTTCAATTCCAGCCCCTATTTCATGTCTTGCTCTAGGGTAATTGTCAAGAGAATCTTGATAAGGAAGTATTAATTCTTAAAGTGAATCTCTTCCTAAGGGATAAATGCATTGTGTTAATAGAGTTATTCTGAAGGCCAACAGCCTTTGACAGTAATCACTATTTTGGAAGAAAGGAGTACAAGTTTGACTTGGTTTTCAGTAATACAGTAGGGGTATCAGCCCTGCCCCCAACCCAGCATACATTTTCTTTGAAGCCCCCTTTTCTTTCTGAAGCTTGGCTATATACAGTGCATTGGTAATGAGTTGTCTCCTCATAGGAGAAAGGCCTTGCCTTCCTGAACCTTTACTGTCAGTGAAAGAATTTAACCAAGTACTGGTCCCACCCACAAGAAGGATGTACCGAAGCTCTTCAAGAATAGTAATTGCCTTATCTACCAGCAGTTGAGAGGTCAAGATAATAAATTTCTTTTTTGTATAGCAAGAACAAAATCCTCCATGAAAATGAGGGATTCCACAAACAAAGCTAAGCCACTTGCAAGTTCAACTTGGGGAGATCAATATGACTTCTCTTAGCTTAGGTTTCTTGTTTGGTAAGAGTGTGGCAGCCATTGTCATTTCCTAAGGTTATTGGTTATTTACAAGTTTATTTGGGTGATTGCTGATTAATTGACAAATTTGGGGGCTCCATGGGGGTGATGACTTAAAATAATTACTTAAGAAATAGTGAAAATGGAAGTTTTCCCTAAAAGGGAAGAGACTTTCAAATGTAGTGACTGTAATTGTTTGGTAGTAGATTGTAGTCCCATCTTGACTTGAGTCTAATTCTTGTGTCCTAGATTGTCTAGAAAGGTCCCTTTCCTTGCCCCAATGTCCAGTTTTCTTCAGTATCACACATGAACTGAGGATATGTTAGAGGAATCCAGTGTCAGTTACCAGGTGTCCAAGACTACTGCACCTGGTATCTCCTGACTGCTGGTTTGGAAGGAAGATGTCACACATTCCTTCACAGACAGAGGGATTCTTTAGAGACCCAGGGCTCTGCTCACCTTCTATTGTAGTCATCTTCAGGACCCTAGTGACACACTCCTCTGTGGTACATGTATGTGAGCACAGTTTTGGTTTTCTGAAACAGTGTCAATGGCTATGGAGGACTAAAACTGATTTTGGTATTGAATAGCTAATGAACCCTTATATTATTTAGTCTGGTCTAATTATATCCAGGATTATCAGTGATGCCTTATATTGCTGTGGGAATTTATCTTTTCTGTCTATTCCTATGTTATGAACCTGAATATCAGTCCCAAACAGGCAGTAACTAGCTACCCCTCAGAAATCACTTCATTTTTAGAACAAGTTCCTTTTCATCCCCCAACCCGTGTGTGTGTGTGTGTGTGTGTGTGTGTGTGTGTGTGTGTGTGTGTGTAGTGTGAGCATCATGACTCAGAGGATCCAACCACCTTGTAGTTTTGTTGTTGTTGTTTTTTAACACAAGACCTCAATCTGCCTTACTCACTAGGACCTCAGGCTAGCTGGCTTGTAAGCCCTGGGGGTCCATCCATCTTTCTCTTCATCTCCAACTAGGATTATAAGTTGCCTGGTATTTTTTAAAACATGGGTTTTGGCATCAAACTCCAGTCATCACATGTGCTAAGCAGCAGCTATCTCTCCAGCAAGGCATCTTTCTTTCTCTGTAATTCAGTCCTTATGCTAATCTCTTGGAGTGTCCAATGCCTAGTCATTACCAGAAGGCCAGGTGAGGCCTACAGTTTGCTCAAATCATGAAACAAATGAATAATGTGCTCAGGCTTTCAATCCAGTTTGTTCATTAGGCAGTGCTGAAATATTTTCACCATGCCTTACTCTGCCAAGTCCTTTCTCTGACATCAACATAGAAAATTGTATCTTCGTTAAGGAGCTATGGCAAGTGTGATGAGTGCTGGAATTAGAAGCAAGTGCTTTCTTATCAAATCCCAGTCTCATTCTTTTTCTATTGACTGCCAGTTTCATCTCAGCATCTCAGCTTTTGGACACAGGTGTTCTGTTAACTTCCTTATTTGAAGGGACAGTTGAGATGTTGGACATGGAGGTGCAAGGCAGTGGACTCCTCACTAGGTCCCCTGCATTAGCATCAGGTTAAATTAATGTTAGCACTGTATTAGGTACCATTTTATTTCTAATTAGACAAAAAATCTCTAGTTCCCTCTTTGACCTTTCTTTTTAAGCTAACATTGCCATCATTAATGAACCTATGGTCTGTGAGATTCAGGTGCCAGAGTTAAGAGAGTACATGGAAGGAGGGAGGAATTTATACAGCCTCAATTTCTTGTTCTACTACTCCATTCCTCTTGTAACTGAGCCACGGGTGCTGCTGATGCATGACTAAGGAGTTTAGAAGGCGTCAGTTTTCTCCTTTATTAGATTAGTTCTCAAGATGGAGAGTGGTGGTAAGAACCTAGGAGCCAGCCTATCCTAGACTGTGGTGATGTTTGCAGTGGCTCCTTTACTCGGATCTGAAAGTTCATAACAACCATAAAGTATGTCTAGGGCTTAAGTGTTGGTGCTGGCTCAGGCTCATCTATGGAGTCAACTTGATTTTAACTTCCTGGTGACTCATCAGAGATCCATCCAACCCTTTCCCCAGCAATTTGGCTCAGATGCTTTGCCTTGATGCTCCTTCCTTGCCAAATTGTCCTTAGAAAACTTCATCCTGGCTTCTCAAATGGGGAATGACAGCTGAGTAAATGAAGAAAGTGAATGGGCTAAAGACACACACACACACACACACACACACACACACACACACACACACACAGAGAGAGAGAGAGAGAGAGAGAGAGAGAGAGAGAGAGAGAGAGAGAGAGAGAGAAATGACTGAGTGCTTTAGCAGCCCACCAGTCTCCGGGATGGAGAAATCGCAAATAACCTGGTGGATCTGAATAAAGCAACTACATCTGGTAGCATCTAGCAAGATAAGGCCCTTCCTGAGTGACCAAGAGAAAGAAGGTGATGTCTGAGAGGAGGTTAATTGCAGGTGAGGGGATGTCCTACTCTCTTGTCCAATTGACTCATTCCTATCCCCTTACATATCTCACCTGAGTCCCTCATTTCAGCTGCTGGGAAGTGAACTGAGACCTTGGTATTTGTTATATTGGGGTCGATCACACACACACACACACACACACACACACACACACACACACACACACACACACACTGTAGCATGCTACCTTTCTTCTTTGAGATCAGAAAACATATTAACTGGTTCTTTCATCATCCTTAAAAAACCAAAGTAAAAACATTAGGGAGTTAAAGAGAAAAAAAAAAGTTATGGCTACCAAGCCAAAGTTGCATTATTTTCTCAAAAAACCATGATGTCATGGACTTACCTCACCTTTAGTGCAGCCAAGCGAATAATGTGTACTGAGCTTTCTATCATGTACCATTATAATTAGCTCTGTCAGGTCTTAGCCCTGCAACCCTCATGCAGATAATATGATAATATGTCTTCATAACCAAGTGACCTTACACGCACAATATTTCTCCCCTTATGAAGATTGCATGTCAATAAAGTAATTGAGTCTCAGAGGCTGCGGCGAGGGAAGATTTAGATGATTGGACGTGGAGAGCAGTGATGTATGACCATTATTATTCCTCTTGTCAGGAAGGCGCGTACAAGCGAGGATGGCCAGAAGATGACAGGGATGACGGGTTACGTTTCATTAAAAAATATATTGCTGTTAATCACCACCCTCTTCTTTTCAAAGTCACTGAGGAAAGAAAGTCTTTTTTCATTTTAGCTCACATCCAAAATGGGAGCACATCACAAGATTTCTAGTCTCAGCTTTTTCAAATGGTGTCTTTCTTCTGTTTCAAAAGAGAGAAGGGGGATAAGTTGAGGTTTTAATGACTTGGATTAGCAGTGAGAGAATGGGTAAGTCCCTCCCTGAAGCCCGTCCTATAGGCTCCTTGGGGTAATGTGTAGAGGAGACTCCTGCCTGCTGAGATGGAAGAGTGTTTTCACTCCACGCATAGTGTTTGGAGCAATGTGCTCAAGAGCCCCTTAAAAGAAGGTTCTGTAAGGGAACTGAATCCAAGGCAACTATTTTTCCTTGAATTAATTTGTTTGGACAGTTTTAACACTTGGAACATTTATATTTCCATACTTTATAAAAGCAAACATGCTGTTTCTCTAGTTGTAAATTTATCTTATGAAATCATAACAGCTGGAAGCTTGTAGCCTGGTAGGATTTTGTTTCATATTTAAACAGCTTGAGAAATATGTCGGAAACAAGGTATAGTTTCTCCCCCATCCCTGTGTGTTTTCTCTTCTTGCATTAGGCTACCCAAGGAGTGTTGGCAGGATGCTGGAAAGGTAGCAGAGGCAAGATCTCCACTAGCCTCCCATCAGTTAATTGCTGTTCCCTGCAAACACACTTCCTACAGATGCAGAGAACATACTGGAATCCCTTCCAGGGGAGGAGGAGAATCATTGCATGGGGAAATAGAGCCAACAGCAGAAGCATTCTTTGTTGGCAATGGGGCTTCTGCAGTCTTTAAATCTTCATTCATAAGTAATTGACCTAACAGCCTTGAAGGAAAAGGAGCTGATGATATCACTTCCCAATCAGTATTCATTGTGTGATTTATGGCATAAAATCAGCTACAACATCCTCTCATTATGGACCCTGAGTGATTGTTCAGAGCAATGGAAGAGAAGCAAGGTGTGGAACTCAGAACTGTGTCTGTACAGACCCCAGTTTTTCCATTTCCTCCTAGACATCCATGGTGATGCCTTTAGGGGTGGGGATGCTGTCATCCTTCCAATTTCTTTATTCTACAAAAGACAACAGACAAACATAAATAATTAGCTCAAAGGAGGTTGGAGGTTGAGAAGAAATATTAACTCAGGGTGATGCAGAGTGGTACTGTAGTTTAGATGGAGGTCACTAAGTGATTGATTCTAGCCTCCCAATTGTCCCACAGCTCCTCACCTCCCCGTCTGTACAAGGTTAACATTTTCTAAAGGCTCTTCCACTGAGTGGTGTCCAGAGAGACACCACTAAAGAATTAAAAAAGGAATATACCATGTAATACATTCTGGGAACACTGGGGAGACTGATGATTGCAAGAGTTCAAAATTGCTACTCACACTGACATTGAACCTTTGGAAAGGGAAGGTTAGCGCCTTCATTCAAGGCTTCATTTTCTGAATAACAGGCACAACATTCATTTCCCAGGGAAGGATTAACATGTTACCTTTTATTCACATTAAATGCTTTCTGAATATTTAAGATGGAAGCAAACTTGATAATTGGCTGGGGTCTTAGGGAGTGAATGTACCAGTTTAAAAGGAAGTAGTACAGAAGGGGTGTGGTTGTAAAGGGGTCTAGATATGGAAAAGCTAATCTCTTGGTGACCTGATGCAATGGTAAAGCTATTTGAGGGGCTAGTGTGTCCTTGAGCCCCACCACAGATCAGTTCTCATGTCAGTCTTCTTTACTGGGTGGCTATGGTTTGAAGAACATAGACTGTGTGTGCCCAAATCTGAGCTCTCCAGCTTACCAACCCTTTCACTTGAGAAAGCTCCTCTATATCTTTTATGTGGCTCAGTTTTCTTATTTTTTAAATGGTGCCATCCTCTCAGGCTCTTGTAAATAGAGCATCCTCAGATTGGCATGCATTAATATAAGAATGTTACCAATTATCGTCATCCCCATTTGAGGGCTGGTAACACCTGCCTTGTGTCTGGTGATTTTGATGATAATACATACAGAGAAGTAATAACTCAAGTACACAGGCTAATAATCCTAGCCCTTAATTTGGCCTTGTATAGTTGACCTTAGTTTGACCATCAAATTCCTTTCTTCAATATATTTTGGTACAGTGTGTGCAGAAATAACAGCTGAGATTTCTTGACTTAGTGGACATGGACCTGGAGCCCTAGTTATGTGATTGTCCTTTACCTGAGTGCCTTCCCAAGGTCTTCACAGACCCCTCTGCTTTAGAACCATTGATACAGGAAAGCAAGGTGGAAAAACGATCCTTCTGTCAGGACAAATCCTGTGTCCACTCTCCAACTTCGTTATTTCAGTCTATGTTGGAGCTGTGAAAGGAATGTCTAGATGACCCATCAGGTATTAAAATCTATGTCATATTGTAAGGTTAAATGAAAATTATCATTTATCATAAAATTATATATTGAGACTTTAACAACAAAAGGTTGGAAAATGCATGGGTTTGTTGTGTTCATTTCAGGGTGAAGCCCAGTATGGTTTATCACATTCTGTTTAGTGTTTCCCCCATTTAGATGTTAAAAAAATCTTGACCCTACAGAGGTCGCAGACTAAAGAAGTCTTCTGTCCCAGGGTAACCAGATGAACCAGGGAATTCACTGGTACTTACAGGAGCATGGGTTACTCAACAGCAAAGTCTACCCAAGCCTGGGTGAGGACTCATGAAAAGCACAGCCCTGGGGCTCCCTGACCAACAGGAAGACAGCGCTGCTGAAGAGCCTCTCAACAATTGTTTCCCACTCATAGAATCTTGAGGAAGAATCTTGTGTGTCTTAAAACTTTATGAGATTCCTAAATCTTGTAAGTTTCCTTCCTGAGTCCTGTGGGTCTCCATCTCCCTCAAGGGATGTTTCAATTGAAAGGAAATTGGTAAGAACACTGTTCTTTACCCTGACCCCAGGCTTGAAATTGTCCTCTGGAACCTTCACTCTTTATACTATTTGCCTAATAGAGGCTTCCACAGGGTAGAACCCTTGCCTTGATGACCTCTTTTATTCTACCCATGTCTACAATCATCTATTTAGTGACTATAGCACTAATATGTGATGGGCATCATGGTAGCACCCATGCCTACCACCTCCGCAATAGCCAATATAGAGTGCAGAGAGAAGTAACAAAATCATGAATGCTAGGACCTAGGAACAGCCAGTGGGAGTTAAGGGGGGCAGAAGTTGAGCTACACAGAACTCAGAAGGGCATATGAAGAACCCAGTGTCATTTCCTAAAAGCCCATGACCATCAAAGAAAGAGTGCTATCCTCTAGTTCTTTGTGGCTGGCAGGAATTACTGGACCATTATAACACAGGGGCCAGAATACTAGCTCATAGGTGTCTTCATTGATGGACACCCCTTCCTGGAGCTGCAGTGTAGCAGCTGGGGTCCCTTGTTCTTTTATTCCATCCCCTATGCCTGTTTTCTGTCACTCTGTCATGTCAAATCATTGTCAGGTGGCAAACACAGCACCCCCAAGTACAAAGGTATCAGCTTTCAGGACACAGGCTGGAAGGAATAGAATAATGCAAACCAGAAGCGGGCACGAGCCATTTTGCAGGCAAGGAGACAGCTAACAAGTGTGGTTAGTGGTTTCATGGGGGAGGGCCTGGAGTAGGTTTCCTGGACAGGCAGGTGTAGAACAGCCTGTCCTAGGTCCAGTTACAGACAGGCCTGTGTGATTAGTATTGATGCCTGTCACTTCGGTCACTTTGTGACTGCCAACGCTGTTGGTTCTATGAAACACCAAAGGCTCTAGTTATCTGATAATCAACACTGCTCTCAGAAACAGCACCAGAGAAATGGAAATAGCCTTTCTCAAGCATTGACTGAGCTCTGGATCATGTTTCTAGTTCGTGCCTTCCTGTGGCACCTGTCCTCCAACTTCTCTAGCCTGTTTGTAACCTACACCTATGGGTAACTGTTGTCATTGTCACAGAATCAAATTCCCACACACTCAGAGTGAACTAGCCCACAGTCCATGTTCTGAGCTGTGATACAGATGTAACTAAGATGACTTGGACAAAGCATAGGATATAGGAGTTTGTTTGCATGTCAAGGCAAAAATTCAATCCCTCACCTCTAACACATCTGAGCATGCGGTTGATGCTCAAGCTAATTATTATCCTGCCACACATCACCTCTGCTGAGAACTTCTTGAGTCTCTTTAAAAACATGAGAATTAAAATCCCAAAGGATTAGTAACAGAAGAATAGAAATACAATTAATTTCTGTGCATAATTCACTTTCTTGGTGACTGTTTCCCCCTCCCCCCAAGCTCCTCGTCTTTTTCCACCTTCTAGAATCTTAATATCTTATTCCTCAAGCATCAGTCTTTTTCTTTACAGGAATCCTTCTGCCTGCTGATATGAGCTACACCTTTTCTTGAGTTTTGTCAGATTTAATCACTCTCTCTCTCCCATTCCTCCCTCCCTCCGTCTTCCTCCCTCCTACCTTTGTTCTCCTCCTCTTTCTTCTTCCTCTTCTGCCTTTTTTCTCATTTTGTATCTGGACTTTCTCCTTAATATCTCTCAAAGATTGAAAGAGCAGGCTTATGGTTGCTTCTGTATCATCAGAGGAATGTTGGGGATTGAGAGTACAAACAATATTTCATATATTGCTGATCAGCATTTATGCCATCCATCCATCCACTCTCATGTCACCAAGCATTAACCATTAGAGAGACTTTGTATGGATGCTCAGGTTATAGTGATGAATAACATGAGATCTGGATCCTCAAAGGGATAATCAGATGTGGCTGATAAGTGATATGTGATAAGTGGCATGGATATACGTTTATATATGTGTGTAGATGTACGCACCTGCTGTCTATCTATGAATCTATCCATTCGTTTGGGGGTTAATCCCTTTATTCTTGCCAATAGTCAGACATTGTACTTGGCATTGGCCCTATAAAGACAGATAAGACAGACCGTTACTGATCTTAGGCTTCACATAAAATACTCACTGGATTGTGCTCTTTGCATCATTCTATGTCATAGACTGGACTACTTGCTAACCAGTTTAATTTTATAGGTTATTTTAAAACCATAAATGAGGACTAGAGAGAGGGCTCTGTAGTTAAGAACACTTGCTACTCTTGCAAGGGACATGGTTTTTGTTCCCAGTACCTACATTGGGCAGCTCACAACTGTCTTTAACTCTAATGCCAGGGTATCCAGTGCCTTCTCCAGGCCTATGTAGTCACATGCATCTGCTCAAGCATACACACACACACACACACACACACACACACACACACAGAGACATACACACAGATGCACACACATGCACACACAGAGGGGGGAAAGACAATAGAGATATATAATAAGTAAATAAACATCTTAAAAACCACTTACACCATACGTTCATTTGCTGTTGTCATTAAACATTTGCTTCTGGAGGAATTTTGAGCCCCTCCCTCACTTTACAAATGAGAACAACAAGGATTTAGAGAGATGACATGGCATGGCCAAGCCCATCAGGAAGGCATCAGCAGAGTTCCATATGCCTGTGTCAGATTGAGAAAACTCTTCCAATGTGGAACCCTGGGTTTCTTAACTCTATGTCTCTCGTGTGACCTAGGAAAGTACATGAAATGCTGTGGGGCACTAGACAAGGATGCAATGCACTGGGGACACTGTGACATCCTTTTCAGAGTTGATGGAAGGGGGAAGGAAAGGTCACCCATGATCTAACTCAAGAGCAGCTCATCACATAATGTGAAATAGACTTTATTTTTGTGTTCTTTGACTGGGCTAAAATGAAGAAAACAATACAAAGTTTTAATGCCCAAGTCAGTCCTACCAATTACATTTTCTATGCTACCTGTCTTTCTGTTAGGAAACTGTAGATACCAACTTCTCATCTTGACTTGGATGGATACTCTTCACACACACTGTTAAGGCTTGATCCTCATGGAGAGGCCTAGCATTGGGTTATCTGTGCACTGTGAAAACCCTTTGTGAGGAAACACATCTGGAAGTGATGCAGGAGTGAAGACTTCTCTCACAGATCCCACTAACAGTCATATTTCTGATGTGGACCATGATAGTGAAGAGAACAGCCGAGACTTGAGACAAATCTCTAAGTGGAGTGTTAGATATGGTGAAAATTTTGGGTGTGGGAACCAAAATTCTTCACCTGTGGAGATATTATTTATCAACTTTTATTGTGAGTCTATGGGTGACCTCAGCAAGCAGAGAATGTGCTACACTCTAGTTAAACTGTGGTCAGTGCATACATAGCAGAAGCTTCTGGGAGCTGAGTGCCCAACTCCATGCTGATGTACTATCAGACAGTGTCTCTAGTGGGCCCACATTGAAGCTGGTGAGTAAAAGGCAGTGCCAGGGCTGGTTAAGCTCAGGCTACTTTCCATTTCCTGTAGTGTCTGATGACACATACAGAGAGACAGAATAAAAATGTGTTCAAGAGAAAAGCAACCTATGCCACAAAGGTTGTATGGTTGTTGGGCTGAATGGTTGCAAGTCAAGTTCATAGGTGAGGAGCCCCATACCACATGGGATGTAGCACAAGAGGAACCAGCGCAGATCTGCCTGTGCTTTGCTGCCTTCCCCACCTCTGCTTTTCCTGCTGCACCTTCCTGCAGTAAGTGGGACAGGACCACATGTCCTCACGGCCTCTTGAGAAGCCCAGTGACAGTGACAGGCCTCTGGTCTTGAGCAAGCATTTCAGGTTCCTGTGTAGAAAACATCTGTGCTCAGGGCAGGAACATTCCCTGCTCTTCTTGTGTGCCAAGACAGACAGAGTTTCTAGGGATACGCCGGAGCATTTTCAAACCTGTCTAAGATACTCCCTCACTTTATGTGTGGCCATGGGATGCTGACAAACATTCAATACGGTTGAGTGACCTTCTGTAGGTCAGAACAGGCTTCATTCCGATTGAGTTTAGAAAACCCATAAATCTGGACTAGCCTTCAATTTGTCAGATAGACGGGACTTCTTAGGGGGGTCTGCAACCAATACAAGTGAAGTCTCTCTCTCTCTCTCTCTCTCTCTCTCTCTCTCTCTCTCTCTCTCTCTCTCATTTGCTTCTATTTCTCATCTCTTTCTCTCTCTCCCCCCTCCCTTCTTCCCCCTTCCCTCCCTTCTTTTCCCCCCTCCCCCCTCCACTGGCCAGGCCCTTACCATTCCTCCAACTGGCTCTAAGGGGTTTGAGAACACATTTCCTCTTCCTTGTGAAAGGAACTTTTGTTTCCAGTCCAGCAGGAGGGGGATGGCATGGACCCAATGGTAATTTGGTCATGGCAAAGGATTCATCACTATGAAATTGCAGTCTAAAGCCATACATAAAGAATGAACTAGGCCAGTCAGGGTAACTGAAAGAGCCAGGAAGAATTTGAGTTTTAGGAGCTGGGCTGATCCAGGCTCAGCTGGTCTCATTCCTCTGCTCTGACAGCTCAACACACCAGATAAGGCAGAGTCCTCTTGCAGCTGTTTTTCCTCAAGTTATAGAATTTTAGAACAACAAAGGGAATTGGAGATTATCTTCACAGATGAGGAAATTGATGTCCAAAGAAACGAAGTGACTCCTCCAAGGTTAAAGAGATAGTTGTTGCCTGAGCCATGATAAGAGGAGAACCACTCCCAACACTTTAGATTATTTGTTTGTGGTCTTTGATACCCCCCTACCCCTGGAAATGCTCACTGAGGTCCTACTATGCTTAACAATCAGTCTATTGGCAGGTTTCTTTGTAGCCAGGGGCCTGAGTCATGACCTGAGAACTCAAGTGTTGTTTATTTAGTGAGGTAAGCAGTGAACATGGAAGAAACACACAGCACAGAGGCACAGGCTCCAAGGACATGCAATGCAACAGAATATGTGATGGCTGAGAAAGCAGGAGAAGCTTCTGGTAAATCACTAGGAAGAGCAGAGTGCTTGTACTAGCCAACCCTCCCTTAGTTACTTTTAAATGTTTCACTTTCTGAATTATTTTTCATGTGTTTGTGTGTGTTCACATGTTCATGTGTATTTAAGTCCACATGTATATGGAGGACAGAGATCAAGCAATCAGTAATTCAAGCAACCATTTATGGTCTTCAGCAACCATTTATCTTGTATTTTTAAACTATTTATTCTATCTCTAATTGTGTGTGTGTGTGTGTGTGTGTGTGTGTGTGTGTGTGTGTGTGTGTTGATGCCTATTAGGTCAGAATAGGACATTGGATCTCCTGGAGCTGAAATTACAGGTGATTGTGAGCTGCCCAACAAGAGTGCTAGGATCTAAACTTGGGTCCTCTCCAAGAACAAAAGGAACGCTTAATCTTGGATCATCTTTTCACTGCTACTTTGTAATGCTGAGACAGGGTCTCTCACTGGGACCAGGGATTAACCAATCAGGCTATCCCGGGGAGGTGGGATCCTATTGTCTCTTCCTCATCCAGCACCGGATTTATGCAACTTTCATTCCCATGTTTTTATGTAGGTGCTGGGAATGGAACCAATGTCCTCATGCTTGCATGCAAGGACCTTTTACCAACTGATCTAGCTCCACAGTCCCTACTAACTAAATTATAACTGATGGGACATCTGAGTGGAGTTACACAAGCCACCCCATGTGAGGGGTGGTAACAGGCATCCATACTCTGGGCCAATCCTTCACTCAGGAGCTTTTACCTACTAATTTTATTTGGTCCTCACAATGACAGCAGGACAGCAAGGTAGGATTTGCAATGCTACCTGAGGACATTTCCAGTTAAGGCTTCATCTGAAGTCCCCCAACTAGTCAGAGGCAAATCTAGACTAAGGCAAATTCAGTACTGTCCTTGAGGGTCTATTTGTCACAATCCAGAAACATGACAGTGTGACTAGCCTAAGATCAATTCAGTCACCCAGAGCTTCAGGTAAATGGAAGAAATCCTTGGTTTAAACATGCATTGGGAAAGAAGAGCCATGTCTGAGGCTTTGGGAGGCTTTTCAGATACAGAATGGAGGCTTTGGAGGCTGCCAAGTCCCTTGGAGGAGGATCTTTGCATGTTTTATGGCTGGTTGAGCTTTATGATCCTAAAGAATCCATTATTTGTTTTATTTATTGCAGGACTCAATACCTGGCTCTGCTTTGTCTTTAAACTTATGATGCCTGTGGCATGACAGAATTATTTTTCATTTCTCTTTTTCTCTCTTTTTCAGAGCCCTGGAATCCCTCTTAAGAAATTTCTAGTCCAAGCATTCTGGGGAGATACTGGTACTCAGGTTGGGCATCTGGGAGAGACAGAAAAGCTCTTATTACAGTAGGGAGGATGGGGAGATAACATGGCCCAAGTATAATTTCAGGTTGTGGCAGAAAGAGATTAGCTCCAATTTATTGTCATTCATGTTTGCTTATTACCCCCTCCCCCTCCCTCCCCCCCTCCTCCCTCCCCCATTTTTTTTCTGAGTGTTATGGAAATGGTATTTGTGAATCCCAGGGGCTTCTCACAGTGATGTCAGTTTAGAGATCTTCCCAGATACATCTAAATGTGGACATAAACTGTAATGGGAAGAAATTGAAGAAATATCTGTTTCTTGATTTTTTATTACTGTGGAGTTAAGAAAGCCATTCCTCAGGATGTCTTAGAAATTTGAATCCAAATGTACATGCTAATGTACATGAAGATGGATTGCAAATGATTCAAACATGGAGTCTGTCTTGTCAAGTTTTTCAATTTTCTTGCAATGTATAAATACATATTCAGATATTGTGGATGTGTGGGCTTTAGGAGACCATATTGTAGAACTAACCATAATGATGGAAAGTGAACTAACTTGGTTCAAGAGGGATGTCCAGTGATTGAACTTAGTATATTATTTTGAAAATACAAGCATAAGTGAAATTCATTCAGAGATACTTACTCAATTAATGTTTGGTCCAAATGAAATTTGATTCTGGCACAGACAAACATACAACTCCAGTCCCTGTTCTTACACTGCCTCTGATGCAAAAGCCCACAGGTAGGTTTTGGAATCTAAAAGAAACTACTAAGAACCTTAAAGAGAAGTTTGGCATTAAGTTTTGGGAGATTGGAAGGCTCAGTGGATATCAGTGACATTTAACTTCTTTTATACTATTGCCCTTGTTTTTATCAAAACAGAGTCACTTATATATCCCATTGCCTGGACTGTGGTTGGGTTTGGAATACATTGTGTATTAAGTGTGACCCTCATTCTTAAACGCCCACCCTGCTTTTCTGTCCTTGGCAGAGACAGAGACCAGTTGGAGATGTGATTTCAGTCAATGGAAAGAAAAGATAATGACTCTGAAGCATAGAAGGAATTCCAAAACCTCCCTAGTCACATTTCAGTGTCTGTGACCAAAGCATTGAACTCCCCTCAGCAACATCAGGTTTAAACCAGAGCATCAGCAGAGCATCAGCAGCCTTCCTTGACCTTCTCTGCTGAATGTGGAGCTCAAAGCATGGTGGCCTCATCACAGTGCAATTGAGAGATGTCAGTAGAAATTGGGAGGGGGCAGAAGGCCACAGTGCCCTAACATTTATTTTAAGGGTGTGATAGGTAAAGTCTCATTTGGATGCCCCACCACCACCAAAAAAAAGAACCTACCTAATAATGTCTTCTGAATGATCCCCAGCCTAAGGTCAGGCTCATTAGGACAGAGATTTTCAAACTGTAGCATGAATAAGATCCCTTTAGAAAACAGTATCCTCACAGCCTAGAAGGTCAGGAGTAAAGTTTATGTGTTCACTTCAATATAGGTGCCTTCTCCTGATCTCTATCGCTCCAGGTAAATAAGGGAGTCTATATAGTTAGGCAAGGTAAGTATGCAACAGCAGTGAAGAGCAGAACATGCTCTTTCCAGAGGTTGCCAGAGGCAGTGATAAAAGGGCAATGCCCAGGCACACTAGCAGGGGTAGCAGAGTGGAGGAAGGTATTTTTTGCAAGAGTTGGAAGTTGGGCAAAGCTCATTGTCCGTAAGATCTACTGTTTAAGGCACTAAATGGAATTCATCCTAACATTTGTTGACAAATTGACTAAATGACAATACATTTCACTGCCAGTTGTCGAATAAATAATCCATAGACACAGTGCAAGGTGACTAAAATATTGAGTGTATTATTTCTCCCTTCAAAATCATCTCTATTTCCTTAGTATCTCTATCTCATCAGCACATGAAATAGACATCACTCTTGTAGTTTTGCTGAGTTCAGTAGAAGTGTCTTTCATTGACTTCACCACCAATCTTGGACAAGGCAATTAACTTCATTTAGTCTGCTAGCCCTCCTTTCTACAGTGGGAGTGTAGTGGTGCATGCTCTTCCATCCTTTTTAGCTCCACCATCCCATCCAACCCTGTTAAATACTTCTCATTATTCCAATACGGGAAAGAGACCAGGTCAAATGATGTCCCTTCAAGCATAGCCATGAGATGCAACTGTACCCTTGGAAGATGGAGATCAGGCTGCTCAACCTATCATCATTAGTCCTGTGGTCTTAGAATGGAAATGCACTGTAGTTCATGTCTGTCATGGTTAGTATTTGGAATTATTATTCCTGTATATCGCAAATGCCATCCAACGGCTCTCCTTTATCATGTATTGGTGACAATATATTCAACAGAAAATCTCCATCAGCTGACTACTGACAGACTCTATTATTTACAGGAATGTCAGAATTGCTGCTTATAATTGGCTGAGCTCATAATAAACCAGCCTGGAAATCTTTTCTTCTCATATCACTTCTCACTGGTAAACTCTTCTTGTGTTCCCTCCTTCCATCAGGGGCTGCTTCATTATTTACAGACGAGGGAAAAGCATGCCAGAAGAGGTGTGAGTTATATTGGAGGGTGATTCTTTCAGCTTGTGAAGTCTCTCTCTCTCTCTCTCTCTCTCTCTCTCTCTCTCTCTCTCTCTCTCTCTCCCTCTCTCCCTCCCTCCCTTTTTCTCTCTCTTTCTCTCCCTCTCACCTTCCCTCCATCCCTCTGCCTTCCCCTTCCCAATTCCCAATTCTCTCTCTCTGATTTAGGATTTTGCTCTGGCAATTAGGGGTGAGCAAAACAGAGACTACTGAAGTACTTTCTTTCCCAATCAGAATACACTGCTTCGATCCTTACAACTCCCGGAGAATGTTGAATAATGAGTAATAGCTTAGTTGCTCATTTTATTTCATCTTAATCCTAATTTTTCTACTTATTATTTTGGTGAAACCTCAGGAAAAACCATCAACTTTCTTAGTATTGTAGTTGTGTTATCTGTAAAATGGGACTACCTCACTCACTGGAGTGTTAGGACAATTTATCAAATCCTGAACAAGAAGAGCTAAATGCAAACTGAAAACATTCAGTACTCCAGGCCAACACAAAATAAAGTGTATCATTTTTCACTTTTTAGCTATTTACAAGTCTCCTTCCCACCTAGAATTTTCCTGTATCAGAAAAGGTTCAGAATTGAAGAGATATTGTGGGAATACTTGGCCCTCTTCAAAAGGGTGTGGACCTGTCCAGTTAGGTTTACCACTTCTCTTATGTATGCAATTCCTTAAACTTTACATACATGACATGTTTAGTACTTATAAAGTGAGTTAGGCCTTCCATTTTTATTTTATGGCTCAATTAACCTTGGCTATCATATCTTCTTTGCTACCTCTCCTAGATACTGAGTTGGAAAATCAGGGGTGGGTTGGGGAGTACCATGCTTGCTAAGCAATGATTTCATTATCATATTAGCCAGCTCCCATTGACTAACCTAAGTCTATCTTCATTGCCACAGGGAGAATCCAGCAACATTCTATAAAGTTGGTCTCAAATTTCAGTGGGCACCATTTATACACAACAAACACTGATTTAGACAAACTCAGATTTAGGCTAGTTATTTGCTTTGAATTCAGTGTCTTTGATGAAAACCCCATGTCCAATGCCATTTACAGAGATTACAGTAAGTCTGTGTGGTCCTGATCAAATCTCTAGTTTGACATGTAAAGTAAAATTGTGTTTGTTAGCACTGTCAGTGTTCTGCAAGAAAATTGTCATTATCAAAGCAAAGGTGCTTAATAGAATGGAATAGCTGAAGAAATTTACCTGATCCTGGGGTCTGGGACTGAGAGCTGCTGAAAGCCTCCCATGTGTCTTTAATAGCAGTCATCTCACAGCTTCTCTCACCATCTTGTTTCCCTCTGAGAGGCTTGGGTTATTACCCTTAAAAGAAAACAGTAGACTGAAATACTATCTATCCTCTATTTTATTTTTACAATCAGTTATTTCTCCTTTCAGAGAGGCTTAGACAGATTTCTCCATCTCTCTTTCTATGCCTCTGGCAAGCATCTCGTGAAAAATGCACACAAGATATTCTCTTTGTTGTTGGTATTCTCTGGCACTCTTTTTTTCCAACTCAAGAACATCACTTCTTCTCTGAAGAAGATATAATTGTCCCTCCATTTTAATAGTTTTCGGGATTTTTTTTTGGATAGGAAAAAACTAGATATTTATCCCATTTAAGTCTCTGATATAGTCTGATTTGGAGTATGCAGACACCATGAATGTCCAATGACCAAAATCTCACATTTAGATTGACAGGTGAAGGAAAGACAAAAGGCACAGGCCACAACTAACTGTTAATTTTAATCTAGCATTCCTTCTTTAGCATTGTGCCATCTTCTACTTCCCAGAACTGTGAAAGTTATGGTTTGATGTCTACTTCTCAGAACTGAGGAAGTCATGCTCAGCCAAGACAGGCAGGTACAGTTCCAAGCATTAAGCCTAACAGACATTCCTTTGAGTGGTGGTCCTTTGTGTTTTGCATTCTATTACAAATTCTATTTTCAAGTGGTTCTGTCAGAAGCTGGGTAATGCTCATTCTTCTACTAACCATCCATCACATGTGCCCCATCTCTGCATCCCATCTTTGAGTGATGCTCAGAATGGCAATGTCCATCTTTCCACTTCCTGTCTATCGCATACCCCTATCCCTGCTTCCCATCTTGAGTGATGTTCAGAAGTAACCTGAATAAGCCCTTGGCTTTTGCTTAGAATTTTCTGGTTTTTGTTGAATACTTTGAGAGTAGATGGTGCTGGCTTGCTTTCTGGGATCCTGAGAGGGCAAATATACATAGACCATGATATTTGTAATACCTAGTATTATATTGAGAAAAATTAAGGTGAGTTAACAGATGAAATCATCTTCAATATCACTTTCCTAGCTGTCAGCATAGTGTAGTGTAGAGTCTAAAGTGCTTTATCCACATTTATGCTTCAAACACAGCTGCGCCTCTTCTGGAATGGCAGGTAAAGTCTTCATACACCAATCACTGTCAGTTGTCTCTCTCCTTTAACTTGCTATGGGATATAGGGTGATGCTTTATCATTGTAGGGGCTGTGTTCATTGAAGCCATAATATTTCAAACCCTGTGAAAGTGTTTTCTTGCCCAGTGAGAACTTGGAAATTATGGCAAACAAATTTCGTAGGATCCATTTAGCTTTTCCTCCTTCTCATCTTAGCTTCCATTTTCTTAAATGTCTTTTAATCATGTTAGTAAGAATCTGTATAGTGTGGGAAAAATAAATTGCTGGTTGGAAAATCCCCTGTCTGTAATGAGCAGGGGGTCTGAAAAGCTCCTATTGTTCCTGGGGTTATGGACAATGAACTCTTCTACTTGGATGAAAGAAAGTCCAAACGGACAGGTAAGGGGCTGAGCTCCACTACCCTTGTTAGTGTCTAATGTGACTACACAGTGGACAAGTCTTCACCACCCTTGTCTCTGGCTTAAATTCCATGCAAGCAGAGTTTGTTCAGCTATATTCTGTGCAGACTGTGCCTTTACTGTGTGCGCTGCTGCTGCTGCTCCTGATTATACAAGAGAGAACTTAACATGTAGCTTCTTTCTTCTTGACAGAGATGACCCTTGTCTAGTCTGGGCCTATTAGACTGCACCTACTGTTTTCAAGGACCAGTGACTTTCATTTCTCTTTCAATGCCTCACCAGATCAGCCTAGCACATCAGTGTGAAATGCTTGCTTAGAACAGAACTGAAAGAAGTGGGGTATCTGTTGGGGGGTACAAACACATTGGTGGGGGTTGGAAAGGAGAATTAGAGCTGAGTCCTAATCTTCATTGAAGTGCAGAAGTGACCATTCTCAAGGGGTGAGAGAATTTGATATTGGACTCAAATCTCCTTTGAGTTCATTTATTTCATTACAGGGGAGCAATGCAGTACAGCTCAGCTAGATTTGAAATCTCTTTTATTCCCTGTGCCCCTTTGTCCCTAAGGATCTGTATTCCCATTGTGTGAGAGCACAACTACCCAAATGTGAGCTTTGGTTGTTCTCAAGTCAGAGCTTGTCCTAAGATATGTTAAGGAGAATTCAAGGGTCTGTCAGAGATTCATGAATTATTACTGACGATGATAGATTAAATAAACCAAAGGCCATCCTGTCTGAAAAGTATAGACCAGAAAGGAGGAAAGGAACTTGTTTGCAAAGCACATAGATATATACATATATATCAAATGAATATGTTTACATACATGCAAGAATGTGAATATATTCTATAATATATGCCTGTATAATATATGTGTATATTGTGGCCTACAGAAAACAAAGCTCATGATGCTGTGCTTGGTGTAATGTGTCTTTAGCCCTTTCTCAAGGAACTGGCTGGCATGCTGTATACTAAAGTCATTATCACATAAAGACCTCACTTCTGCATAACTTGATAGTTGATCTAGGTCAATTTCCTCTGGATATTGTGAGCATTACAGAACAGGAGGCTTGTATCACAACAGAGGGTGCAAGATTGTCTCCTGGAAAGCAACAGTGCTACTGCCTAGCTGAACCATCCACTTTCACCCTCTTTCTTTGGTAATGTTGGCAAGAATGGGATCTGACTCTGGAGCAGAACCAATCTTCAAGCCGCTGCTTCCCCTCTGGGATCTGTTCACTTCCTACCTGCAGATGTCCATCATCACTGATGTCTACTTGTCTCTTCCCCCAAATCAGGGTACATGCCTAGCAGGAAGTTCTTCATGTCTTGAAGCAAATCACGGCCGTATTCTATCTCCCGTCATTCCCACTGTCCACTGGAAAAGCCTGGAAAATGTAGGTGGGATTTGTTCTCAGGAAGTAAGTTCTGCAATCAGGTGGATGAGAGGACAAAAAGAGAAAGGCTTGAATCCGGTCCATCCTTAGATAATATCTTATTCCATTCTTGCCAAGCACCAAATTTAAGACCTGCTCCATTCCCTGGGACATACTAGTGACAGCTTGGAACAAAGGAAGCAATAGAAGGCTGTGTTTGTTTGCTGTTCATTGAACTCAAAAAAAGAAAAAAAAAAAAAAGACATGGGAAGGCTTAATTAATGACAGTCATGTTCTGACCAAGAAAACACACACTTTACCATATTGACTTAATATAATTTTTATCAATAATTTCTTTAATATTTAGAAAGAAATAGAATTCTTAGAATTCCTCTCTGTAATCCCACTTTACCATGTCTCTCCTTCAGAGCAAATATAAACATGTATCTGGCATGTGTCTCATCTACCTTTATACTTTCACAGCATTGATGCCCATACTAGCTTAAACAGTATGGGAATTGTTTTAGTGCCTTTAAAAAATTATTCCAGTGGGCAGTGGAGATGACCCCGTGGATAAAAGCACTTGCCACCAAGTCAAATGACCTAAAGTCAATCTCTATGACCCACATGGTGGGAGTAGAGAACCCATTCACACAAATTGTCTGCCTGCTTCCAGAGGATTCTATGGGTGAATTGTTCATGTCATCTGCACGCTGCAGCTGCAGCATGTGTGTCTCTACCTTCACAAATAAATAAAATAAAAATTTAAAAATATGCCAATAGTGTTACAACTACTGACTACTAAAAGATATTTTCAGTTTTCATTTGCTGAGTTATTTCTCTGTATTATTTTGTAGTGCTGAAGTTGGAGGCCAGGGCTTTACACATACTTTTCAGGCAAACCCTTCACTACTATGTTACCTCCCAAGGCTGTCTGTAGTGGTGCTCTGTTGAAGGGGTCACATCCTCACCTGAAACCACGCCTAAAAGGTGTGGCTGCTACTACAAGTTTACTGGCAAGGCAAGATGCCACTACAGCTGTCAGTTTCTTTTGGCAACTGAAGCATGGTCAGAATAATGTTTTTGAGAATTATCCAGAGACTTCATTCATTTTCATCGTGGCACTACATTGTCCTGATATGAAGCAGTGGTCTTTTACAAGGATGCTGTTATAAACAGGTACTTTAGAGGTCTTGCACATCCATCCTGTGGTGCAGACATCTGAGAGTTTTCCATTGGGTTTGTAAGGTTGTATAGATGATCTGCTCCTGGACCTGTCATTTATTTCCAACTTGTTTTCCAAAGTTGCTGCAGCATTTTCCAATGAAGCTGATGTTACAAATTGTTTTCTTTCCATCCTTTCTGACACTTAGCACATGCACTGACTTTCTCTTTTGCCAACACAGAGAGTCTCAACTATTTACAGCATTGTTTTATTTTGTTGTCCTTGATTTTCTAGCCAGTCATGTTAGAAATTTATAAATTCATTACTTTCCCCCCCAAATTATCCTGTATTGATTTATTCCCATGCTTCCTGGTGTATCAATGTAGGCTGTTTGTTACTGCTTTCCATCTAATTTACATAGTTTTAATCAGTTCTTTAATCCCAGTTGTAGCTTAGCTGGCAAACTCTTGGAATCTTTATTTAAAAGGAACTGGTTCATGTCTACATATTTTCCTGTAGGGACCACTTTACCTGTGTCCCAACAATCTTTGTTTACTATGACATTAGCATCTAAAGAACTCAACAATTATAGTAAAATGTCCTCCCTAATTCTTAAATCATTAGGTCCTTGCTTTTTGGTCTCCTAGTGACATCTTTCTTGTCTTCCTGTGATTGGCATGTAGTTTAATTACATATGCCACACATGTGTTCTATTTGACATGTATTATTTGGGTGACTTTTGTGGGTCCACCCATCCCTGGCACATGGAAAACTTTGCCAGGCATCTGTTCTTTACTTAAAAAATCTGCATGTTGCTTGGTTTCCTTCAGTTCCCAAATAAAGCTTCTTTAACAGTTTTTCTCACCTCATAAAATGGCAATTCAACATGTTTTTCTCTGTCACTTAAGCCACAAATTTTAGAAGCATTTCTGATTCTTTTTTTCCACAGATGTTCAATTTGTTGGTATATCTAGTTGGGTCTGCCTGACTGATGGAGCAGTTTCCACAGTGAGTGTCACATCTACTGCTGGACTGTGGTAGTAGCTTCTGATACACTGCCACCCAGGAAGACAGCTGCTAATTCACCAGTATGAACCTGGAAACATAGAACTCAATCATGTCAGTCTGCTTAAAATCCCTCAGAGACTTCCTATCCCTTCCATAGTAAAATCCCTAGTAATTTCCATGGCCTACAAGGTACCTCCTGCCAATGTCTTTTGACAACTTTTTAAAATTTGGTACACACTGTTTTTGAAAATGATACATATCGATATCTAGAAAATTTGTGGGTTATTTAAATTATTTTTGTGGTCCATTCACACCAAGCCCATCATGTCTGTGGCACATGGCAATTGAAGCAGGTATCAATAGCAGAAAGTTAAGAAATTGGTGCTAAGAGACCAAAAACCAAATGCCTAATAGGAACTAGAAAGAACATTTGATGAATCTCTAAGTGCTGTCTTTCTGATCCTGATTCTCTGTCTCAGAGCCTCACAATGCTGCCTCAGAGCCTTTGCACTCTTGCACATCTCCTGACATCTACATGTACTGATTTCACCCTACATTCAGGTCCCTCTGAAACAGCTTCTGATCAGAAATGCTTCTCTTGATTACCTTCATCAACACATTTCCTGAAACACCCTCTGCTCCTTTATTGTCCCCTTTTATCTTACTCAATTCTTGTTATAACACTTTCTTTCCTTATTAGAATTGAAACTGCAATGGTGGAAAATTTGACTGTTGTTTTCATTTCATTGGCACTGGGGACTGAACCCAGAGCTTTGGACACAATGGGTGAGCACTCTACCACTAGGGTGTGGGTTAGTCCTGAGCCCCTCACTCACATTATCCATCAGAATTTAGAGCAGTGTAGACTCAATAAGCATCAGTTGAATGGAGACTTTCTTAACATGGACTGAGTGCATCACATATCTGCTGTCCAGATTGCTAACTGTATTGCAGAATGTTCCCGTCTTAACTCCTTCCTATATATTGCAACCATTCTTATATGTTTCCCACAAAGGGCTTTAATCAGTCAGATTTTAAAAAGTAATTCCAAAGGTCCTCCCCTTGTGTTCTCTTTAAATAGGCCCCCAGTATTCTTTGCCTATTTCTGGAAATCCTGCTAAACATAAATCAGAGCCTCTATAATTCTTAATTGGCATCTCTTTCATTCTCTTTTTAACATTATTGTGCTTCAGTGCTACACTTCCTTTTTGTTATCTTCTGGTTCATGGGGTTTCTCTTTAATTATGACAACCTACAGTGTTTTGTTTCCTCTTCCTCCCCCTCTTCTTCTACCACCTTCTCCTGACTCTGTAGTCCAGGCTAGCCTTGACCTAGACTTCTTACTGCGCCTGCCTACACTATGATACACAATTAAAAGTTTATTTTGATTGTGTTCATAATATGTTCTAAATATTTGTCACTATAACCACAGAAAATGTAGTCCTTTCTCCTCATCAAGGAATCTTTGTTTTACAACCCACAGACACCATTACATAAACTAACAACCAGTCAAAAAGCAGAGTTGTGGAGCCCAGTCCCAACAAATACAAACACAACACAACTCTGACACCTACAGCTCAGGAATTACTGTGGAGTGGGGGGCAGAAAGATTGTAAGAGCCAGAGGTTCATGGAGTTTGCCATGAGCCTGGGATGTCAGCATCTACATCCATAGAGTCTCAACTACATGACTATTGCATCTGAGCTGAAAAAGGACAACAATAAGACATGCTAATGTGCATGGAGGATGTTCATGAGGCCTCAATATTAAGCAAAGAATTACAGGCATCTGAGGATTGCTAAGCATGGGAGAAGGAATAGCACACCAATTGGTTATCCAGTACCAAATGGTCATCCCCGGAAACACACACATACAAGTAACAGTATACAAACTGAGGGCGTTGCATTTAGACATTTAGGAATGGAGTGTGTGTGTGTGTGTGTGTGTGTGTGTGTGTGTGTGTGTGTGTGTGTGTGTGAACAATTAATGAAAAAGGAGGATTTGAAAGAAAGCAAGGAGGGGTGAGAAGCAGGGTTTGGAGGGAGGAAAGAGGAGAAGGGGATGTTGTGATTATATTGTAATCTCAAAAAAAGTATTTAAAAAATATATGCTAGCTTTTTTTTGAAACTATTAAAAGGCACATAGAAAGTATTTAATACAGAAAAGTAACTGTGATAACTAATTATGGTGAACATCTCAGTGCGCCATTGTCATGTCAATTTACAATTGACTAAATAGGGTTCTTTCTATGTGTTTAGTTTTATAACCTTCTATTTTATACCAGACACGATAGGGTGGATTTACCATGCCATTAAATAATCTTCAAAAGCAATATTTTTAACAGCTCCTTAATGCCCCACCATATGGAGGCACTATAAAAACATAAATCACCCAAATTTTAAAATATCTCTCAGCATAAATTAACATATAATTAGGAGGCAAGAGAGTATGAATATTTTAAAGCATTTGATACTTAGTTAAGTATTACTATCCAAATATGGTATTTCCAACTTCTGTTCCAGTGGCTGCACCATTCTCCAGCCATTACTGTTAGTAGTCTAACTGCACCAGTTGGATGAAATGTTATTTGTGCTTTGAAAAATTCCTGTAACTGCTCTTGTTAATTCTTCATATCTAGTTACTACATTTTATTTCATCTCAATAAACCTCTAGGTTTTTCTCCATTTCCGGTTGCTCTGAGAACCAGATACCAGATTTTCTATTTGTCATACACCTTACTTCTATTCTGTATTTCTTCTGTGCATTGTCTTTACTTTTATGACTCCTAAGGTCAATTGCTTAGGCAATTGGTGTTAACTGTCTCTCACGTGTCCCCAGCCTTGTGTGCTCTGGCTTTATTGCTTCTGTAATTATTATGTTTGTATCTGTAAGCTTTGCTCTGGATATACTTGTTTTCAACGTAAGCTACCACCGACTTCCAATTATTGTTTGATCCAATGATTGTTTAAAAGGTGTCCAGATTTATCCTAATTTTTTTGGTCACATGTTTGATGTTCTGGTTTTATTTCATTTAGCTTTGAGGATGCTGTTATTTTTTTTCTTTAAAGATCTTTATCAAATATGCTGAATTAGCTGACAAATCTTTACATGCCTTTGTATCCCACATTTTTTCTTGAAGGGTATAAGAGCATGCATATTTATTCACATGAGATTAAAAGGTTTCATTCTGTTGTGTTTACTCTGTCAGAACCTGAAATTATATGATGTTTCTCAACTCATTCTTGTAGTTTCTTCTTTATATATGATGGCATCATATGTGACAGAAGTTACTTGTCTGGCACCTTATGGCTTCTATTGCTGCAATGAAACACCATGACTAAAATCAAGTTAGGGAGGGAAAGGTTTATTTGGCTTCCATTTCCTCATCATAGTACATTATTAAAGAAAGTCAGGACAGGAACTCAAATAGGGCAGAGACCTGAAGGCAGGAGCTGATGCAGAGGCCATGGAGAGGTACTGCTTACTGGCTTGCTCCTCATGGCTTGCTCAGCCTGCTTTCTTATGGAACCCAGGCCTACACCCACAATGGACTAGGCATTTCCCATCAATTATCAATAAAGAAAATGTCCTATAGGCTTGCCCACAGCCAGATCTTATGGAGGCATTTTCTTGATTGAGGTTGCCTCCTCTCAGATGACTCTAACCTGTGCCAAGTTGACATAAACCTAGCCAGCACACCTGGACTCTCGTCACTGCACAGGATTCTTTTTAACTGCCACAAATACTCTCTTTTCCCATTTTATTGCTTCTGTGATTAAAAAGTCGCCTACCATAGTTCAAGCTTATGAGTTTTTACTGCAATTACATGTATATGTGTGTGGGTATGTGCACATGAGGGCAGGTATCCATAGAAGTCATTTTACAAACCCTGTTAATGTGGTCTGAAGAGTTAACTGGCATCAGGGTTCTTACCCATTTCCTTTCTGTTTTAACTGGATCTATCTTGCATTCTGTGCTGTTGTGTTTTCATCAGCTGATGAGTTTTCTGTTTAGATTAAGTCATTTTCTTCTGACATTAACTATTCCAAAGAAGAACCCAGACCAGTCATATTTCCCAAGTAAATAAGCTTCTCCCAAGGTTTTAAAGTTACCATCAAGATTTAAAACAGAATGAAATTTCACTGATATTTTATTTAATTTGTTTTATTATATGCAGGTGTGGTGGCTCACCCCTTTAGCCCCAGCACTTAGGATCTATATAGTGATACAGTGAGTTCCAGGACAGCCAGAGATACATAGAGAGACCCTCTCTCAAAACAATAAAAGAAAAGAATAAGAAAAAGAAAGGAAAAGGTACAATTTATTATATTTGTTCCTCTTGAAATTTCTTTTCCCCAATAATCCTGATTATATATAAATTTAAGAGGGATTTGTAGCCTTCTATTGATATTCCTATTTTATTAAAGCACCAATGATACATTTTGTTGAGCCACTTTCTTTTCTGCCATAGTTTAAATTATTTTTCATGTCTATGTTTTTATTTCTTCTCACTTAAATATAAGAAACACTCCTAATTTGTTTTTCTTCAGTATTCCTCCTATGGGTGTGAGAAAGACTATTGTGTGTTAGTATGTTAGTGTGTGTGTGTGTGTGTGTGTGTGTGTGTGTGTGTGTGTGTGTGTGTGTGTTAATGTTGCTTCTGTTTGCATTTCCCCTAATGTGGATATTCATTTTACTCGATGCTTCAGGTTTCCATACTACTTCCATAATCTAAGCAGTTACATTATCCCCTTTGCCTTCATCTCAGAACAGTTTCTCCTTCGTCATTCCTCTCCGGTTTGGCAGTTACTATTTTCTTGGATGTCTGTGAGGATCGCTAGCAGATGATTATGAAACTCTTTTCCAGCTTACTTGAGCTTTCCTCCTTATTTCATTCAACAGGAGGAGTTCCTTTCCTGGGTGTCATGTTGCTACATTTTGTAGAATCCAAAACCGCCATGGATATCTGTGATTTCTGTCTGCTCATGTTGGGTCTTTGAAGAGTACCAACACTGGTACTGTGTGAACAGACATGCTCTGGGAGTGTTCTTTGTTCCTGATCCAATCTGATGTGGTCAGAAATCTTGGAATTTTGGAATTGAGGAGTCTTGGAATTTGCAGTGCTATGAATCAAATTTGAGTCTCTAGGAAACATTCTTCTGTGAATCTTTGGAAGTGAGCTTTGATATACCTTTACAGACACTTGGGCATCTTGAGCAATCTAGGAAGTCAGGGGGCCTTTGGTTTCCCTGTGGGCAATGCTGTGCAGAAGGATCATGGTCTCCAGTAGCTGCTTCTCCAGAACTCTTCTTTACTCCTTTGCAAAAGTACATCAGAGAATAACCTGTCCCTAACACCTTCCTCTATTGTGGGTTGTTGATGGATCTATTTTGCAGAGGGAAGCTAATGAGATTGAAATAGATATTGGAATTCTAACCTTGAAATGCTTAGAAGGTCACTTAGCAGATGGAGTGTCCTAGAAGCCAGGAAGAGGAAGGTACCTTATGACTGGGCTCAGCTCAGCTAATTTGACCCCACCCACTATTCATACTCTGCTTCATGGCCTGTACAGAAGTGTGAGAGAGCACCATGGTGGGAAGCCTCCTATCAAAGTCAGATCCTCCAGTTGCAGAGGGCTCCTGTGAAGGTAATCTTGGAGGTAGACAACAAAACTCTCATTTAAACAGAAGAGCTGCACCTGCTAATTCTTATTGCCCCCAAATGTTTGGAAGTCGCTAATAGAAAGTAGGGACTTCCCAAAGGTGATAACAAAAGACTGACAGAAAAAATATCCATCAGGCAAAGACCAGAACAGAGAGCATAAGAGGCAGGGGTGCTGAGACAAAGATCTGAAAGAAAGCTGTAGTGCTTCAGGCTAATGGGAAAGTAATAATGAACCAATAGAAAATAGAGTCAGCCCTGGGTAAAAGAAGAAATGAAAGTCAGATACAGAATTTGGATTTATTCCAAATTTTATAGAAAGGTCTTGTGGAAAGAGGGTTGCAAAGTGTGGGTAAATTACCTAATTTGATTTGTGAATACTGAGGGTCATGTGTTTAATTGTGAATACTGAGGGTCATGTGTTTAATTGATTCTAAGTAAACACATATTTATCAAGTAATTACAACGTTTCAAATGCTATGGCAGGATTCTCTCATGACTTCCAAGAATTCATCTGTGAAGTATTTCCATTATGTCCTGAAACTTCTCTACTAGACAGTAAGCTACCTGTGATCTGGCCCTATACTTCTGCTTGTTTGACTCTCCTGTGCCTTATATTGTTCCTGACTTCCACATGGCTTTGATTGCTCACACTTGATGAAATATCATTGATACTTCATATGTACACAGAAGTCTCTAGAATCAAGAACTATTTCTGAACAGTTAAGTTTGACACTATCAACAATGACCAGGATTTCCCACCACTCAAAGACCTAGATTGCTCTTCCAATATGAGTGAGATGTCAACTTTTAAAAATGAGGCTAAGTCTACTGTACCTTCTATGCCTAGGCTGTCTTGGGTTCCATAATGCAAATACCAATGTGGCCATTATGACAAGAATAATTGAGTTGCTAACAAGATTTAGTGCAGCTTCATAACTAAAGTGTGTGTGGAGTCAAATAGAGCCCTCTAATCTGGGTTCTACAATGTACACAGTCTTCTCAACATATATTGCAAGATTTTTTAGGAGTGGAACATCTGTTTTACTTTGAGGTGGCTATGATAAGCATCTCTGAACATCATCAAGGCACATTTGTTTGCCATGTTATGGATTATCTAGTCTTCCCTTGTTTATGAATAAGTCATGCAGGCTGAATAAACCAGTAACCACAACAGCATGTTCCACAATGGGCTTAAAACATAAATTGATGCATTTGTAATCTTTTTCTTTCCCATAGACACTAAAAATTTATGTTTTTAGTAGACGATAGCACAGACTTTGACTGTAGCTCAGCACTTTGGTACTCAGATTCCATAAATTCCTCCATTAAATCAGAACCTAACCGAATGGTCAAGGGTCCCAGTGTTCACAGCTCTTTCATTCAATGCATTGTTTGAGTCACGTACAAAAATATAGTGTCTTATAAAAAGAAAGGAGCATGAGTTATGGGTGAGTGTGTGTATACTCCACATTTATATGATAATTTACATTTAGGGACTGAAGAGCTCTGTCAGTCATTAAATCACTTGTTATGTAAGATCAAGGACCTGAGTTCAGGGCCACAATGCCCATATAAAAAACTGAGCATGAGGATACATGGCTATAATTCCAGCACTGAAGAGACAAGCAGGTGGATCCCAGGAGCTCACTGGACAACCAGCCTAGCTAAATCATCCAGTTCCAGGTTCAACGAGAGATCCTGTCTCAAAAATGTAGGAGGAAGGTGATTAAGACAGCTGACATAGATCTCTGTTCTCTACACACACAAACACACACACACACACACACACACACACACACCTGGACATACTCGCTGCAGCAAGTGAACATACATACACACCTTCACACCTATTCCCAAAATGTACATTTAATCCCGAGAATTCATTTCAAAATAATGAGAACAAAGCCCAGAAATGTCCAGAAAGTTCTTAAATGGGCATTTTATAGTCAAATCTCAACTGAGAACCATAACTTCCCATTCCATCTGGTGTGCTTGATGCACATCTGAAAAATGCACCCACAGGTATTTAATATGAGACTCCATCTAGAAGAACAGAATTTTGAATTCTTTGATTTGGTGTTAGCAAATGGTTCTTAGGATGGATCAAGCATGGTCTGGAGTACTAATATAGCCCAAAATGATCTTTGACTGTTATACTAAGAACTCTAATCTTGGAGCTGGAGAGATGGCTCAGCAGTGAAGATAACCACCTGGAGGCTTGCTTACATTCATCTATAACTACAATACCAAGGGATCTGATCCCTCTTCTGGTCTTCATGGGCACCAAGCATACATACGCTACACACATATACATACATGCAAACACACACATAAAATAAAAGTAAATAAATATTTTTAAACAAAACTCTAATCTTTATTGTTATATAGAAGGCCAGAACTGAACTAAAATAAGTTGTTCATCAATTTCCATTGTTGAAGCAACACTGTCAGCATGGTGGAGGCTGCACTTGTCTTTACCCCAACTTGGCTATCCTGAAATGAGCAAACAGAAAAAACAGAAATAATGAACAATTGTTCTAAAAGGCCTGGCTTTCCTTTAAACATACAGGACTGAAAATAAAAACTGAAGGTGATTTTGGTCTGTGTTCACTCAACTGGAGGCAAGCTGCTTCCTTCTCCTTGGCTTTGGCTTCCTTTCATTTGTATTTTCCATTTCCTTTCTTGGAGCCAGCTGTGTGGATTTCCCAGTTGTGCCCAAGGACAACATAGACTTTTCTGAAAACTGCCATGACTATTTGCAATCTTCTGGCTTTGCTGAATAACAAATTATGATATTTCACAGAAACAGGAAGAGAGTTGGGGTTGCAGAGAGAAGGACAAATGTAGATGGGTTTTCATCTTTCTCCTTGATGGAGAATCCAGGTTAGAGATTGTGCTATGTAAGGGCCTGGATGTATTTCTCCTGTCTTTTTTCCTCTGTAGGTTGGGAGAACAAGCACAGAGAGTGCAGAAGGGTTAGTGTAAAGTGTATGACTTCCTCATCCTGGAGTGCCAGAGTTGAAAAGGCCATTTAAGGTTATGTTGTCCTGCCTGCCATTGGAGTCAGTTTGAGATGAAGACTGGAGGAGAGGATGAGAGAGATTTCGTTTATAGAAGAAACCATCTGTTGCCTTTCAAAGGAACCCATGTAATCCTTCAGGATTGCTGAAATGGAGTGAATGGTGGTGTTAAAAGGATAGTATTCCAACCTTTCACCCAGTGCCCAAGTCCCTTGGGATGCATGAAAAACATAAGGCATATTAAAGATAATGGATTGGTGCAAAATTCTAGTCTGATGTGCCCAAGACTCTCCTTGGTGAGTCCTACACTCTGCTAGTCATCTTCCCTGCTAGGTCTTCAGGTAGGAGTCTACTTAGAGGTTGATGTAGAGTGGAACAAAAACTTGAATACTACTTAGGAACTTCAGAAATGCATCTTAACAGGAACCCTGATGTGTTAGCATGGCTCCTTTCCCTTAAACAGCTTAGCTAACAAGATGGACTGTGCTGGACTCATAGCAAGCCCATTTTAAGAAGGCCCATTCACATCCCCCAAACAAATCTATGCTGCACACCTTACTGGTTTTGCTGTGCATGTGAGCTTCACACATCAGGTAGCAGTTGATGAGAGCACAAGTCACTGTGTGTGGTCCACTATCTGTCTGGCTTGAGTATGTCACACAGAGAAGGGCAGCACATATTCTCAGATCCTCCTCCCAAGTATGTAGAAGAATCAAAAGTCCAAAAGGCTGGAAAGAAAGCACCCAATAGATATGCCCTATTATTTGGGCTACATGAGGAATATGATGGAAATGTCAGAGAGACATTTTTTTTACCTAATAGAGGCCCAGGTCAAGCTATAAAAATTGCATTTTTGTCTGTATTTGCGTTTTGTATTTATATTGTTGTTACTGGGTTTGTTCATTTGTTTTGTTTGGGGTAATGAATAACAAACCTATAACCTCACATCCACTATGCCAGAGCTCTACCACTGACTAAGTCCCTGATCTCAACTATGTGAATGATAGTGCATGGCCCTGAATAGTCTTCTTTAGGGCCTGAGTTGAAGAGTTTGAGGACTGCCATGAGTATCTCTCAGAAACTACCTCTATGCATAGTATCCAACTCAGAAATTGTCATCTGGTTTCTGTTTTGTTCCTGATGCCACCAAAAGTAAGGGGCAGTAGCCAAATTCATCAGCCACAATGTTGCTGGGTCATGAGCCTGTCTTCCAGAGATGAATGGGCTGAGGTCATTTTCCCACCATTTGTATTTAACTCATTAGGTATACTTTGTAATCAAGCCTTCCCAGAACATTACCTTACTCTCAAGTTTTACCATGCAAGTCAAAGAACATGCTTAGCCTCCACCATCTACTAAGTTCTCACAGCAAATAGAACACAGTGGGAGGTCGAGCTCCTGAGCTAGAGCTTGCCCAGCCAAGAGGACCATGCCATACCACAGCATGGCAGTATGCCCAGGAAACATACATTGTGTAGGCCCTTGCCCTAAGGTAGTGCTTTACATAATGTAGCAACTTAAAAGAAATGCTCAGGGAAGGCCAGGAGAAGGCTTTTGTGAAAGTTGTGCTTACACTGAAAGGGTGATAGGTATTTCTGAGGAGAGGCTGAGACATGGAGTTAAGGTCTTACAACCCAGTGTTCAGAAGAGACCAGCCTGTTTCAAGCACCCACCTGTGGTTCAGAGACCTTTATATTTTCTGCCTCTTAGAGGAAATCTTAATTTTTATCCTGCCACTTCCTTTTTCACTCTAATTTCTTAAGATCCTGAAATGTTCACCCTGCTGAACATAACTTGGGTGATTTTTGCTGCTTTTGTCATTGTCTTCAGTTTTTCCAGGAAGACAATGGCTAAGCTGAGGACATCAAGTTAAATAGCTTTATCACTATTGTTTTAATTGTGACTTGTGCTATAACTTGACTATCTTCTTGGTCTGAGTATAGTCAGAGTGACATTTTGTTGCAAACAAGAATTATCAAGACTCTGGCCTTAACACCCCTTCATGTTGCCTTTATTGAAGACCAATAAAGTTCCCACCCCTATTTTCCATCAGGGGAGAAAATTGGGGGTTTAAAACTTTTCCAAGTTCAATTCATTTTGCATTTTCTTTCTCTTCTCTGTGTCAGTCTCAGTTCAGGTCACACATGGTAATCCTTATTATTTCTGGATGTTGGATTGAGAAGCTGCCCAGTCACTAACATTTGTAACCCCACAGTCAGTGTTCCTGGAACACATTTGTGTCATTGATAGACATGTTCAGAGCACTTGAGTTTCCCAATGTACATGTTCCCAGCAGAGGTTGAACAAGATAATGATCTGCTCCTTGTCTCAGCTTTCAGGCTGTCAACCAGAGTCCTTCCCAAGGGTCTACATTCGCCCTATGGTTTTCATTGTGTTGTGGTTTGGGTTGCTGATTTTGCCCTTTAATATCACCCCATAGTGCCAAAGTTCTCTGTAATATCCCAAAAATGATGATGCCACGCTGTGTCCTTACAGAGTAACATACTGTCGGGTTAAGTATTGACCACAGAGGAGTGACTATGCTGTTGACCATAAGTTTGATATTAACTAATCAAGATGGTATATAAAATGTCTCATAAGAAGCAAGATTATATCTTTTGTGTTGGGAGGGCATATTTGAATGTAGAGTATGCATATGTGCCTGCAGGTCTATGCATGCATGTTTGTGGCCATCTATGTAGAGGCCAGGAATTGGCAATGAGTTTCTCCCTTAGTACTCTTCACCTATTTTTTGAGACTGGATCTCTCATTGGATGTGGAGCTCAACTATTAGGCTAGGTTGGCTATCCAATAAGCTCCATAGATCTGCCTGTCTCCTCTTGGTCCCTCCTCCCCCAAGCTGTAAATCCATGATGCTGCACCTGACTTTAGCATGGATACTGGAGACCAAAACTCAGGTCCTTATGCTTGAGGGGCAAGCACTTTACCAACTAAGTCATCTTTCCAAGGTGCTATCTTGATCAACCAATAAAAAATACCATAATCAGAGGCCTTTAGGTACCTAACCATATATTCCCCTAGCAGAAATGGCTCACTATTTGCTATAGAATTAACTTCCATACATGGTAAGACTCAACGGTAAATGTTTGTATTAGCTATGATGATGATAAATATTAGAGGCCTCCTGTCTTGGGGAAGCAGTATATACCAAGTAGATGAGGAAATGAGTGGCTTCTCTCTGAGCTTAGAGCTTCCCAAAAAAGCCTGATAGAAATGCATAATTTCTTAGGCCATTTAACTTGGACCAAAGCTTATTTTTTTATTTTTTCCACAGCTCTACTACTTTCCAAAAGCAATGGCTGTTTAATTACAAAAAAGTTAGCCTCACTGTTATGTGTACATTTGCAGTCTGAATCCCTGTGGAGAAGAGCTACCACTCTCCTCCAGACAAGGGTGGGTTGTTGGATTTTATATTCCACCTTGACATTGCAATAAATCTCTGGAGCTGCAACAGCAGCTCACATTGGATATGTAATACTGGTTTCATTTCTAATAGCAATCAATCTTTGAAGAACATGCTGTTATTTTTTTAGCTATATGTCAACATTTAGATGGATACAAGATGGCTTATTGGTAGCTTAGTTGAAGACAAATGTATTGATACTTTAGTCAAAATCTGTTAGTCAATTGATCTGGCCATCTTACTGTAATGGACACATACCAGAACCAATGTAACACTTTTATTTTCAGACCCAGGGATGGATAGGTTGGGGAAAGCTTGAATTATTTATCTTAGTTAAGTGATGTATCAGGACTTCAATCATCTGTGTACCTACCTTTAAGGAATAGACTCAATGCTGCATCAGGTATAGATGTCCTGTAATCACCACATAGTAGAATGGCTCTGGTCTGACACACAGCTTCACTTGGCCTCTGAAGTCTTAATTCTGTGACTTCTTTGGCTTACCACACCTATGAAGCCATCTTCCCAGGCCTATAAACCCAGCTAGAGACTTTGCAGCTTGCCACTCTTCTGGTGGTGAATTACAAGTGTCAAGATAGAATAGCCATGAGTCAGTGAAATGTGAAGGCTTTCTCAGGCCCCTACTAAGAGCCTATCCAGACACACATTTCTTATTCTTTTTGGTAAATAGACTCCGATTTGGTATGATTCAATGAACTACAAAATATCCCCGCTCAGCACTCCTCTTGGCCTGCTAATTGCATGACGCTTAGCAGATCCTCTCAAAACACAACACCAAATAAGGGCTGGCTGGAAATCAAAACCTCCTTGCCAAGCACTTTTGATTTTCCAAAGGAATTGTAATGTTCCTGGAGATGTTTATTAATGGAAATGGGAGCTTTGTGGATGAAGGTGAAGTCCCACAGATAGATAGCCCTTTACCAGTGTTTATTATTTTTGACTCCAGGTTTCCACCGCCATCCTCTCTAAAAGGAACATTTTTCTATTACTTGGGACTTGGAGATGGAGTTCAGAACCTCGTGGAGAAATCCAAATAGTTGCACAGCCTGTTAATAAACCCTGGATGTTGCCTTTCTGTTCTGCATCACTCTGCCCTGAAATACAAAAGCTAATTAGTGCATCCAGAGAGGCGTTAAATGGATTTCATGCTGGTTAATAAATGCTTTACGTGCTTTGGTGCCATTGCGATGTATGTGGTTGAGTGAGAGTGGGGATGGGGAAAAGAGATAGTTGCTATTAGGTGATCATTGGGGATGTGGTCTTATAACTCAGGTGCTTCTTGCTTTCACCCAAGTTTCCCTCTCTTTCTTTCTCCTATTATTTTCCTCAACTTTTTCTCACAGGCCTGTCCCCAAAGATGTAACTGACATTTATCTGCACTCTCAGTATAGGTAATGGATGTTCACTGGACAGTCCCTTTGTGTTGTGGTTTGATTGTGAAATGTCCCCTGCAGGCTCAAGTATTTGCACATTTAGTGGCACTATTTGGGAAGGTTGTAGAATCTTTAGGGAGTGGAGCCTTAATGGCATAAATGAGTCACAGGGCTGGATCAGGAGCAGGGCAGGCTGTGAGACTTTATTGCCTGCCTTCATTTCCAGACTGATTGTTCTCTGCTTCCTGAATGTGGATACACTATGACCAGCCAGCATACTGGTCCTGCCATTATACCTATCTTGTCTCAGGTTGTGTCTTTCCCCCTATGATGGACTATCTCCCTCTGGAGCCATAAACCAAAATAAGCCCTTTCTCCCTTAATTTGCCTTCATCATGGTGTTTTTAATCAAAGTAATGAGAAAGTAAGTAAGATTTTATAGTGTACCCTTAAGGAGATAAAGAACTTCTACTGAGGTAGGGGAGAACATGCAATAGCAGATACACTTGCAGGGTATCATCTTAGTCTAAAGTTAAAATCTCCCACCATGTGCCTCTTATTTAGTTATTGGTCTGTAACATCTTCCTTAAAGGCTAGTCTTTCTTGTTTGCCACATCTGTGGTTGTCCAATTTTATTGCACTGTCAAGTTAATAAACGAGTTCCAAGCAAGCAACAAAACAAACCCCTGGTGGTAAAATCACACATTTAGTATTTTCAGAATCTGAGCATGTATCAGAGTCACCATAACCCTCTAGAGATGCTCAAACTGGTCTCTACACCCAAAGTCTCTAATTAAGTAGGTCCAGGAGTCAAACTACTGTATTTCTAACAGTAAATTGCTAACCTAGGACCACAGAGAAAGGGGTCATCCTCCACCACTTATTGTGGTGGCTTGGGTAAGGATGGTCCCCATACAATCAGATGTTTGCATGCTTTGTCATTAGGGAATGGTGCTACTTAAAAGAGATTGGGAGGTGTGGCCATGTTGGAAGGTGTGACATTGTTGAAGGAAGTGTGTCTCATGGGGTGGGCTTTGAGGTCCCTCTTTCTTCCTGCTGCCTGCAGATCCAGATGTTACTCTCCAGCACCATGTCTGCCTGCATACTGCTAGGCTGTGTGCCATGATGATAATGGACTAAACCTCTGAATCTGTAAGCAAGCCACTCCAGTTAAATGTTTTTCTTATAACAGTTGCCTTGGTCATGGTATCTCTTCACAGCAATAGAATCCTGACTAAGACAGTTAGGATCTCTGGGTGGTCTCAGCTTTGTTGTAAATTCTTCTGGTGATTCTGGTGTGCCACCATGATTAAGATGAATTTGTTACCAGTTCCTGCCTAACTTACACCCATGGTAGAAATAGGCTGTTGTCCATCAGGAATCCCTTTGCTTATTTACTGTGATTTTGACTTTTTGTTCCTTTTAGGTAGTAAGAGTCTTGCTGTTTGGAACAACTTTGAACTTTTCTAGCATCTCCTAGAAAGGCAAGCACAGGGCAAGTGCACAGTATCATAAGAATTACATTAGTCATGGAAACATGGGGTAATATGTGTTGGAAGAATTGGAAATCATAAGAAAGGAAATCACCTTTCAATCTACTACCTAGTACTTTTAGTCTCTCCATTCTCTTAAAGTCCCTTAGAAAGCTTCTTCTTGTTTTTGTTGGCCCTGAAATACACTGCACAGTGACATCCTCTTTTCCTATCCATAAAGGGATACTTTAGTGCTACTTTGAAAGTAAGTACCCTGCCTGGAGTGCTATATTTAGAGTAATGAAACCTATGTTCCTATCTTGCTCTGGCATTTTGACTATCATGATCCTGGAGACCTTCCCTAATTCTTCAAGTTCCCATTCATTCATTAATAAAACAAGGACAAGAACATCTCCTTTATAGATGTCAGAGGTTTAGATGAGTTTGTGTTTAAAACTATTCTGAACACAATACAAAACTCAAAGGGCCACATGTTTACAATCACATTCTCTCAAACACACCTTGTCCTGGGAAGAGCTGGGGGTATTCTTGGATTGTATGGAATAGTAATGTTCCATGAGAACTTTCTTCCAGGCCATCCAGTTGTCACAATGTTTGAATGAGACGTATTTGAGTCATTCTCTCAAAGTCCTACCCGAGGGAAATCTTTGGAGGTTCCCTGATTCAGATGGAGACTATAGTGATTAGATTCTCCTGCAGAAGAACTCTCCTGAAAGATGAATCCTGTTTTCATACAGCTTGTAGGTAGCAGGCTGTGAGCATCCAAATTTCCATGGCAACCCATTGGTTTTTGTAAGATGTTGCCTCAAGGGTCCTTCATAATAAGTATGGAGGCCTAGCATCACACTTACTGGTTGTCAGAAAATATTCCTGCCCATTGATAGTGTGTCTTAACTCTAGAACCATAAGCATGTTTGGGGAGTGTCATAAGATTGTGAAATAAAGCTCCCAATATAAGGAGAACAGAGTGTTGTGAGCCAATAGCACCAGGAACTTGTCCAACTACCATGAGAGGTTCGGCCACTTTAAGGGCACTGTCTGATATTAGCTTTCCTCCCTACTCAAAGTGTGGTCCCCAAACTCACCTGGACACCTGAGCCCTACTCCATCAGAAGCTGCATTTAGACATGCATGTAGACAAGGATGTTTAAAAGGAGGATAGAAGAGTCTCTTGGAACCCACTTGAGGAATGAAAGATGTGACTTGTTATTTTAGATCCAAGTGTATGCCATTTCTTCACATACATGCAAAGTGTAGAATAAGCCATGTTTTTCAATAGATGGGTACTGGTAGTAAGTAGAGCCCTGTAGACAATGCCTGAAGGTCTACTGACCAGGAGGTCCACACTCATCTTCCTCACCCAGGTCCTCATTAGCACCATCTTCGTATGTTCATCACCTCAAGTTGCTTTGTGGTTTGGCAAGACAGCTAACCCTTCTAACTGTGTCCAGTTCAAGTGGTGAGAATGGAGATTCTTCCCCAGATACACAGTTCTCCTGACACCCCTGCCCTGTCTGTACCTAAGAATAGGGGAATGGGTGTTCCTTTACCTGGACTTGCCTTTTAAGTAGGTCCAGATGAGGGAATTCGAGTCTCTTGTCTAACAGCAAGTGCTTCAGCCAGACTGCAACTCTCTCCAGTTACCCAGTGCATCCCGCCACGGATGACCAGGAAAGCACACTGGAACAGTGGGGGTGTGGAGCTCAGCAAGCACTCCCTATAGTGCATAATTAAAGAAAACACCTGTGTGGCTGCTAAATCACTTCCCACTGTTTGCCAGTGCAGATGCTGTGCTCAATAACCTCACAAGTGCCTCATTCCTCCCACCCAGCTGAGACAGCACACAGAGTGCGAATGCATAAAGCTGGGAGTTATTAGTTCAGGACCCTAGAAAGCATCTCTTAGGATTGATTTGTTATTAGCTCACTAGGCCCTTGGTTAAGCTGGCTGCAGGTTGGGATGGCTATCGGGCCTTCTTCCTCCAACTGATCAGAAATTGTCTCTTCCTGGAGGAAATACTGGAACAGCCCCCAGAAACCCTTAAGGCACAACTTCAGATCTGTCATTGTGAGCCAGATGCAGTCAGTCTCCAGGGAAAACAGCCAACAACAGTAAGATGAGCTGCAAGCAGGGCCCAATGATTTGGTGGGAAACATGGGAGAGATGACAATAAATAAAAAGTCAAGGCTATCAATCTGAAGGGGCCTCTTCCTGACACTGAAGTTTATGGGAAGCCTTACTTACCACCAGGATGTTATGGGGCCCCAGCCCAACAGGCCAGAGGAGGCCTCCCACCATCAGCAGGAGATAGATATTCAGATTCAGTGTGATGACAGGCCCACTTTGTAATTTACTTCTTCCGGGGCAAAGCACCACTATGTTCAGTGGGAGCTTCAGTATACCTGAGCAGATGTGTGAACAAACTTCAGAGACCCAGTGAAGAGGAAGGCTGGATATGGGAGGGGTGATTCAAAGGAACACACCTGAATTGAGAAGTACAGACAGCTACAGATACACCCCAGCCTTTGCTATATTTTGGTGAATTTTGTAGGAAACTTCCTTCCCTTCCTGGGGAAAAGGATACACATAAAACAACAAGATTCTCTTCCAACTCTCCAAAGAAACTGTGTTGATACTCCCCCCTCCCCTCATTGGAGCCTGGAGAAATGCACTTTGAGTATCCTAATAGATAGTTCTTAGTGAAAATTTTATTGTCAAGCTTAGTGTCTTGGGGTTTCTGTAACTGTGAAGAGAAACTATGACCATGACAACTCATATGAAGGATAACATTTAAATGGCTCACAGTTCAGAGGTTCAGTCTATTAGCATGTTGAGGAACCTGGTGGCATGCAGGAAGACATGGTGCTGGAGAGGAAGCCAAGAGTTCTATATCCAGATTTGGCAGGAAGCAGGAAGAGCAAGAGAACCACCTGGCCTGGCTTGAGTTTCTGCAACATCAAAGCCTATCCCATGTGACATACTTCCTCTAATCACGTCACACATACTCCAACAGGGCCAGCCATACCTCCAATATTGCCGCTCCCTGTAGGACTATGGGGGCCATTTCATTCAAACCTATACATTCCACTCCCTTGATCTCACAGGCTTTTAGCCATACTGTAATGCAAAATGCTTTTAGTCTAACTTCAAAAGTTCCCATAGTCTATAACAGTTTCAACCTTGTTTAAAAGTTCAGAGTTCAAAGTCTTTTCAGGGAATCATGTAATCTCTTAACTGTAATGCCCTATAAAATCAAAATGAAAAAGCAGATCACATACTTCCAACATATAATGGCACAGGATATATATTACCATCCCCAAAGGAGGATAATAAGGAAATACTGGACCAAAGCAAGCATCTCCATGTCTGATGTCAAAGCACTCTTCAGATGTTCAACTCTCTTCAGTTTTGTTGACTGCAACACATTTCCTTCTCATTGGCTGGTTCTACTCTCCCTGTTAGCATCTCTCTTCAGCAGGTACTCTGAACTCTTTAAATGAGGCTTAATGGGTCATCCTAGTAGGAACATGAAAGACAGTGGTGCTGAGGGTGATTTGAACTCTGGCATTTCCAGTATCTTGAGGTCTCCAACAGAATCCAGGCTGTGTAATGGCCACTCTGTGCCTCCATGCAGGGATATGCCTGGCCTCAGTGGTTTTTCTTAGTCAAGGAGGAAGATTCCATAACCCTTTTCTTACATCCTTGACTCTTAAGCCAGAATCACATGGCCAAAGCTGTCAAGTTCTGCTGCTTGCTGGGAATGGAGCATTGATCCCTCATTCATTTATACTTTTACCAGCTTTCTGCTTTTGCATGATTGTCCTGGAACTCTCAGTAGACCAGACTGGCCTTGAATTATTCAGAGATCTGCCAGCCTTTGCCTTCCAAATGATGGGATTAAAGGTGTGCACCACCATGCCTCGCCCTAAGCTTTTCTTGAATTCCTTTTCACTTTTTTTTTTTAATTCCTTTTCACAGGTTGGAAGCATAGCTGGGGGTGGTCTTGCTCCAAGGTTACCACTCCCTTTGTTTCACTTAGCATCCAGCTTTTATTTAATCTGTTTGCACTTCCTGGTGCTCCTTTTTTCATCCAACTGTACATTTTGTATTTTTCTTTGCTTACCTTGCTCCTTTTCATAATAAATCTGCATAAGAGTGAACACTAATAACCACATGACAGAGTCAATTCTAAGATGTTTTGAGATTTCCTCTGCCAACACAATTAATTCAAAACTCTGCAATTTAGCCTCAGGTAAACTTTTCTGACAAGGGCAAAATGTAGCCACATTCTTTGCCAAAATATCACAAAAACAATCTCTAGGCCACATACTAAAATTCTCCTCTGGATCTTCTTGAGCTGGGCTCCATAAGTTCAAATCACCCTCAGCACCACTGTCTTTCATGTTCCTACTAGGATGACCCATTAAGCCTCATTTAAAGAGTTCAACTGTTTTATTAACCCAAAACCCCAAAGTCCACATTCTTGCAAACAAAAGCATGGTGTAGACTATCACAGCAATGCCCCTTGGTACCAACTACTATCTTAGTTAATGTTTCTATTGCTGTGAAGAGACATCATGACCATGGCAACCCTAATAAAGGAAAGCATTTAATTGGGGTTGAATTACAGTTCAGAGGTTTGGTCTATTATCCTCATGGCAGCATATAAGACAACATGGTGCTTGAAAAGTATCTGAGAGTTCTACATTTGGATCTGCAGGCAGCAGGAAGAGTGACACTGGGCCTGGCTTGAGCTTCTGAAACCTAAAAGCCCACCCCATGGGACATACTTTCTCCAGCAAGGCCTACTCCAACAAGACCACACCTTTAATAATGCCAGTCCCTGTGGGCCTATGGGGGCCATTTCATTAAAAACAACACACACAGTGTACCTACATTCTTCTAAGAGGGGGTGGAAGGTGGGTGCAGGACAAATCTGAGCATCTTCTACTCTTGAGGAGTCCATAGCAGAGGGATACTGGTGTAACATATGCAGTGAGTCCACTTATGGGGAAGGGTTCTGGTAGAGACACTTAGTCATAGCTGGAAACATACCTGATTGGAAAAGAGCAGAGGAAAGGTAATAAGAGCTTCCTGGGAGAAATGATGTCTGTTCTGAAGCTTGAAGGAAAAACAAGGAGTTAGTTGTAGATGACAATGGCAAGGAATGACGTTAGAGGGAGAGATATCAATACCATGCTAGAGGCCAGATAAACTGAAAGTCTAGTGATTGCAGGAGGCTTGTGTGGGCAATTGCTGAGATGTTAGCATGGCTTGTGTGATGGTTGGAAAGAAAATGACCCCCAAATGGAGTAGCACTATTAGGAGGTGCGCCCTTGTTAGAGGAAGTGTGTCACTGTGGGGGTAGGCTTTAAATCCCCTATGCTCAAGCTATAACCAGTGTCACATTTCACTTCCTGTTACCTGCAGATCAAGACTTAGAACTATCAGCTCCTTCTCTAGAGCCATGCCTGCCTGTACACCACCATGTTTCCCACCTTGATGATAAATGCACTAAACATCTTAAACTGTAAGCCATCCAAATTAAACATTTTCCTTGATAAGAGTTGCTGTGGTTATGGTGTCTCTTCACAGCAATTGAGACCCTAACTAAGACAGGTTGGTATCCAATCAACACACATACAGCAAAGGACTTAGAGAAAACCCTCCATGGTGAAGATGGTTTTCCATATTAGAGTCCTGGGGGCATTGGATGAATGCTGGGAAAGACACAATCACTAGACACTTTAACCAAGGCCTACATGTTTGTCTTTTAAAATGGGCTATCCTTTCCTCTGCACCTCTAGATGATTGTTCAGCCCTTTGAGCAAAAACAAGAACAGATACAGGAGAATGAGCTAAACTTAAACATCCCATAACTTCCCAATGATCAGCCCCATCTAAAACAATATTGAATTATAATGAGGCAAAATAAGACTTCTGCAGAGTCTCTAGGTTTATATTTTATCTGTCTTCTCTCATGTGATCACTGCTATCATAGGAAATGGATGTGATACTTCCTGTGTCCATACTTAACACTTGTGCAGATGATCATCTCTTGGGAGGTAGAGTTTCTTTGGTGTGCCATTCAAGTGTTCAGCTGCATAGCAGGGCCTCTTCAAGGGAGCTGTGCCATAAGCAGTGGGCTCTGTATCGAGGACTTTTCTCAGCTTCCTCAGACCTACATTTGTTGTATGTATACATACGTTTGTATGTATATACAGGCCTCCTTGTTGGACACCAAATGTAGCTGAAATTTCTTTGGACCACCACCCCCCAGATAATGATGCTGAGACTTGTAAATTACAGAAGCTCAGCCTTTAGCTTAGTCTTGTTCCCAACTAGCTCTTATAATTTAAATTAACCTGTTTTATTTAATAATCTGCATTCTTCCACGTGGCTCTTTACCTCTCCTCCATTCTGTTTGTTTCTTTATTTCTTTCTTTCTTTCTTTTTCGAGATAGGGTTTCTCTGTGTAGCCCTAGTTGTCCTGGAACTAGCTCTGTAGACCAGGCTGGCCTCAAACTCACCTGCCTTGGCCTCCCAGGTGCTGGGATCAAAGATATATGACACTACCATGTGGCCTGTCCCATTCTGTATGTCCAACTCTTCCATGTCTCCCTGGTCTCCTGTCATGCCAGATTCTAACCATGAGTTCCTCTCTATCCCCGGAAGTCCTGCCTCTCCTCTCCTGCCTACCTATGGAACATTCAGTTCTCTATTAAACCAATCAGAAGGTTTCTTAGGCACAGACACATATTTACAGTGTACAAAAAGTTTATCACACAACAGAGACATGCACTAGAGAAAGGGGGAATATGATCTGTACTTTGACCTCAGAAAAAGGACAGCCCTTCTCTATATTTAATAGGACTTTATTAGACATATCAGGACATGAAAGAAGTTGCCATCAGCACAGAGAATCCATGAATAGAACTATTTGCCAGAGACAAAGAAAAGAGAGTGGCCAAGATTGGCATCAGTCTTTATTTTTGCAGATAAGACACTTGGTCACCTAACAGCCCATTCTAGGATATTCTCATTATGACATTAATTAATTGAAACATTTTATCTTGTATAGAGATTTATTACTTGGTATTACATTCCTCAGGAAGGTATACAGTGACAGGAAACAATCCTGAGATATCTTTGTAAATTTAATTAGGAGCCTCAGTGCTCAAATAGCATTTACAGATAGGCATCTTTACATGGTTTCCTCTGATCCCCTACTTTAGCTTTTGGTGTGCAGTTGATAATTTAAACCCAGTACAACTTCTCTTCCTGGGAACAATTGATAGACAATGTCTGTTTCATTGTGCTTTGGTGGTTTCACATCCGAAAACAGTCATCTTGTACCTATGATGCCAAGGCTTTGGAACTACCAGCAACATCTGCAGTTTTGTGAACATGAACCCCAAGAATTGAATTCAGAAAAGGCTTCCATCCAGGCCTTGTGGCTCTCTTGTGACTTGAGATGGAAATTTAAACCCTGATAGAGATTTTCTTTCTGTAAGTGCACCTGGGCACCATCTCCTGATCCACTGTCCTTGGAGCCTTGATTAATGACTAATGAGTAAGGCTAGCAGCTCCATCTCCCTCCAAGGCAGTTGGTACAAGAAACACCGCCAACTTCAACAAATGGTCTGGTTGGTCTTAGTGCAGTGACTATAATAGAGGCATATCAAAGGCGTATCCAAAACAAACCTCAAACAGATCTTTGAGCAACTGTCTCCAAGGAACACCCACATCTGGGCACTAACATGTGAGTTCTCATGACAAAAATAGATCAATATGGGAATTGGCCAGGTATATTAGCATCATAGACTAGGTGCATTAGCCAGGGCATTTAATTTCTCACACTTGTGAAGGCTGGAACTCCAGGGTATTCAGAGGGCTGACGCCTGAGAGGAGGGTGGGGAATTCTGTTTAAGCCTCTCAGCTTGGCTGGCTATCTCCTTGTACCTTCTTATCATCTCTCTGGGAACACCTGCATTCAAGTCCCCTTTTCTTAGAAGGATACCACCAATGAGATGAGGGTCTACTCTCTATTGGGCTTGAATTAGTGTGGTATGGACACCATCTCCAAGGATCATGTGCTTTACAGGAGAGCAACACTAGTGGGTCAGGAGAGAAAGGAGGGCAGGCAGAGAAGGAACAGAAACAGTTTGCTATTTGAAAATGCCACAATGAAAATGCATGCAACCTGATAATGTGTATGCTAATTAAAAATTTAAGTTAAAAAGAACTAACATTGAACTAGAAGCAGAAAATTACTCAAAACCACAACAACAACAAAAAAAACCTCAACAACAAATGACAAATGACAAATGTAGGAAGTGAGTACCATGTCCTTACAGACAGAGCAGTAAAAAAAGGAAGGCAAAGTTAGTCCTGGAAGCTCGGCAAGGAATCTCCAGGGTTAGGACCAGACCTCAGAGGAGTGAGAGGCTTGTAGGAGAGCTGATTCAATGGGACTGGTGCTGGGAATGTGAGGAAGCCAGAGGAACATCCCTGGCAGCCTCCACTTCCTGCTATGGCATCCGGGGGAGGAGAAGTTAAGGTGTTTACTGGTAAAGGAGAAAAGCAAACTGCTAATCACCACCCTGATAGCACCGCTGCTGAAAGAGTTAGATCCTGTCCAGCTTTTTATTGCTTAGCAACTGAGATATATAAATACATATATATATATATGTATTTATATATGGGTGTATATGTATATGATTATATATAATTTATATGAATTTAAATATATGAAAAATAAAAGTTTATAAAATAGAAGTTCATAATATATATATTTATATACATATGAAACACACACATATAGATACACATATATATGAAGAGAGAGAGGGTATGTCTTCACTCTTCTGGAGAGTAGAGTCTAATGGCTGCACAATTTACTCCATCATAAGAATGTATCAAAACACACTCTATCCCCTGCATCTCGTGTGTGTGTGTGTGTGTGTGTGTGTGTGTGTGTGTGTGTGTTAGTATGTCAACCTCAGATGTCAGGGCTTGCCTTCCACCTTGTTTGAGACAGGATCTCTTTTCCTACTCCACATGCCTAGGTAACTAGCCTATGAGTGTCCAAAGATTCTCCTGTCTCTGTCTTCCCTTATACAACAGGAATGATGGGATTATTTGTGTGCTACTGCCACTGGCCTTGCATGGATACCCAAGATCTGAATTCAGGGCCTTGCTATTGTACTGAAGCTACTTTGTCCTCTGAGCCATCTTCCCCAGCATCCCCGGCAGTTCATTACACTTAAAACCCCCCTACAACCCACTAAATCCAAGCACAGATTAATCCTTAATTAATTCTTGATGGGTGATTTTAGAAGTGGGGTTACTATCTTAAGAAAAAGTATGAATATTTTAAGGGTTAAAACATTTTTTAAGTTACAGAAATCACGGATTATATCTTTTCAACTCTTTAACATAATATAGTGAGAGTATAATGGCCTAGAAGACTGAGTTGAAAAAAATTTGAAATAGCATGCAGTAAGACTGCAGACATAATTATTTCACAGTGAAGCTAAACCTTGCCTTTAAGAAAGCATTAAAGGTGAGGGGCTATTAACAGTAGGATCTGTTACAGCTGGTGAAGACACCATGTTGTTTCTGCCTTTAATACAATTGCCTTCTTAGCAGAACTAATTTTGTAAAGCATTCCTCTAAATAATCCAATTTGCTTGGTGCTTGTGGTTGGACAAAGGCACAGGCTGGGTTTGTATCAGTATTTACGGAGTAAAGAATCATTTGATTTACTCCACCTAGAGGACATTGCTGTAGACCTACAACGATGGCCATGTGTTTTGACTCCTTCTTTAGTTTCTGAGTCTCAGTCATTGTGATTAAAAATTTCTATCATGAAATAGTGGCCCATGACAATTTTATTTTCCTCCCGGAATGCAGTTATTTTTTCTGAGGTATGACTTGCTTGGTTGTGTGTGGAGGGCTCTGAGCGGGATGCCCCTCTCCTTGACAGACCCTTGGCAAGCCAGTGTGGGTGTTTTCCATCAGGAAGTCTGAGTCCACACTTCTGCTGGCTCCCTGAGGGTGATTCTGAGAAATCCGCTACCTCTCTCTCATGCAGGCTTTCTGGTGCTGGGTGTGTGTACTCCATTTTATAAGACTAAATAAATTGATAAATTCAGCTGATTCGGAGCGTTTACATAATCTTTCCAATGTCAACAGTCATTTAAATTATCCTAACTTTATACTGAATCTCCAAAATCCAATTACTAGCTAATAATAATTGTCAGTTTTACTTTAAACCTTTAATGATAGGTCGCAAGGGACGTGTAGCAGAAGGATTAAATCGCTGTAGAAGGCAGCTATGCCCAGCCTTAAATTATTCGCCCCTTATCTCTGGCTCACAGAGCGACTATATGTTTTGTCACTATTTTTTGCTAAATAGAATAAATGTCACCCAAATTAATTTCATCTGCCTTAAATTAGCTTCTTAGCATGATTTCTCACTTCAGTCAAAATTTATTTCTTCGGGAATTTAATTTCCTTCTTCATCTCTTTTATTTGAGAGAGGGAGATTGTTCCAGAGCAAATGTCTTTTAATCTCTGCCTGGCAAGTTGGGAGCCTTGCATTTCATTAATAATTGCTGACCCTTTAGGGGGAGTGTTGGAGGAGATTTCTGTTTTATTTAAGCTATTGTATGCTTTTTAGCAGGGCAGAGCGAGGCCTTTCTGAATAATCATAGAGAAAGCTGTGAACCTTGCACAGACCAAGAAAACATTTATTTCACACAAGGGATGATTCAGCAGGGAGTTGGTAATTAGGCAGTTTAGTTGCTTTTACTACTTTTTAATCATCTTCAGGTATATACCCCTGACAACAGCTATCCTTTAAGTAAGGCATGTTTTTGGAAAAGACTATAGGGATTTGGAAATTAAACTCTTTACATAACACAAAAGAACATAGAGGGTTGTTTTATTCTGAAATGTATCCTAAAGACACCATGACAGTACCCAGAATGTATTCCATCTGCTCCCCCAAGGCATCAAAACATTTCATGGATGGAGGCAGGTCATGGAGAGATCATTTTCCAATGTGACAGTGTGAAGAACTCTGTGACCTCTCTAGTAAAACAAGTGTGCCTAGTGAAGATTCTGAAATGAAATCCAACTACCTGGCCTTGGGGGACATAGAAAATGAAGAAATCATTGCTTAGGAAGATTTATTAAAATTCGGAATGAAAGATGAGATTGTGTGATACCTGAACACTGACCTCCTCCTTTCTTCCCATCTCATGTTAAATTAGCAGAAACTCTGCTAGGGACAGGTGTGGCCAAGAAGATGGGGGGAGTCTCTCTCCCTTTGGTTCACAATGAAGGAATCCAATATCTTATCTAGCAGACAGGCTGCCAGTGTATTTTATAGCCCCCACCCATGAATTGCATATGGTCAGCTCCTGGCAAGAGTAGCCAAGAGCTCGGGCTCCTTTTCTTTATCAGACTCCTATTCCTGGTGTGTAAGCATCAGTCCAGATGAAGCCCCCACCCTCTGGTGTGTAAACATCAGTTCAGACGAAGCCCCTACCCCCTGGTGTGTAAGGATAACTCCAGAGGAAGCCCCCACTCCTGGTGTGTAAGCATCACTTGAAACAATCTGAGAGTGATGGAGCTCTATCACTCTTGTCCCTGATTGATCATTGGACGGAAGGTCCACTCTGGAAGAGGCATGTGCAGAAGTCCACAAAATGAAAGTTCCTAAATTCCCCCCCAAATAAACTTTTTCTATGGAATACTATGGGGACCCTCAAGGTTAGCATTCTCTTATGAAATGGAGAATTTGGCAATAAGAAATTAAGAGGAAACATAATAGCTGAATTCTTGTTTACCAGAGAAAAGTACAGAGAGTGCTAGCCAATGTATAAGAACTCTCCTAAGTTCATCACAGACTTACCCCAAAGTCTCGAAAGGATTGCTACACATGAGCAACTAAGTGACATAAATGACAGTCATGATATCCTGCAGTTGTCTTCAGAATCTGTCTTTAAAAAAAAAAACAAAAAAAAAAAAACAAAAGAAAACAAAACAAAAAAACACCTTCATTACCTAGAGAAATAACTCTGGAATCCTGAAAACAGTAACTGCATATCCCCTCTCCCACTTGGCAGAAACAGTATGGCCCAGAAGCCATTTGAATAGCATGCTCAAAGCACTGAAAGTAAACTGCTTTTAATGATTTTTATATCCAGCAGAACTATCCTTGAATTATGAAGGTGATATGCAGATATTTCTAGGCAAAGAGAAACAAGAAGTTTCACAGCCCACAGCCTTGCCTTCCAAGAAATAGTAAGAGGAGTGGTGTGAGACAGAAGCCTAAGACTCTGGACATGAATTCAAAACAACATAAATAAACAAACACAGAGCACCATTGTAGGTATTATATAGCTAAAGAAGAGAATGTAAATGCTTATATCACCTCTTCTCATTCATTTGAAAAGTAATTGTAGGCAAACTAGAAATACACCACAGTTCAACTTGTTAGTATTCAGGCATCTTTCCTGTCCAGTCCTTGGGGTTCTGACAGGATACACCCTCAGCTGTAGCCACTAAGAGCACCACCTGTGCATATTCACTGTGTTCCCTTTTAAAACAGCCCTACCCATCTCCCATCTTTCTCTCTCTCTTTCTTTCTCTCCCTCCATCTGTCTGTCCCCCTCTCCCTCCCTCTCTCACTTCTTCCCTCCCTCCCTTTCTCTCTCTCTCTTCCCCTTCTTTCTTCTCTCCTCCCTCCTGCTGCCCCTGTCTCTGGAGGCTAATCTCCCCCCTCCTTTTCCCCTTTTTATGATCTCTTTCCCTAATTAAAAAAAAACTCTCTGCTTGAACCCTGTCTTACAATGTCTTTCTCTTGCCTGCCACTTTTCTCAAATTACAACACCACTTCTAGGTACAGATCAAAGAGAATTTAAAATAATGACTCAAAATAATATTATTTCTACCACTGCTCATAAGCAGCCTTATGCACAATAACTAGAAGGCAGAAACAAGTCATATGTCTAGCAATTGATAAATGGAATCAAAATGCAGGAGTGATAATGTGTTTGCCTGTATGTTTATGTATGCACACACACATATATGCATATGTTTATATGCACAAACACACATATCCCTTGCACTTTGTGGATACAATATGTATGTATATGTGTGTGAATTTCATTCAATTATAAAATGGAATGGTATATGGATATATAGTATAACATATATCCATTATTGTAAATGAAAACAAATTTATACAATTCTGTTCATTCATTTGGGGCATCTGGAATAAGCAGGTTCTTATAAAGAGTTTCCTATTTAAAATGGCTAAAAATAATATTTGGACATATATTTTAGCATAAAATGATTAATTTTAAATAAGAAACAATTGTATAAAGCAGTATGGTGCAATTGTAACATTGGATCTTGTAATATATTTGAAAATAATGGTTCAATAGAGGTGGCTGGCAGCAAAACTATATTGAAATAAAAAATGATGCAGATGGTAATGAAAGATTATAGACCCAAATGGAGAGAATCAAAATGGCAGAAAGCAAGGTGAATGCAGAGCTGGTCTCCTCTTTTCTCCAGTATAGATGACCAGATGGTATTTAATAAGGAAAATTTGTAAAACTCATGGTTTGTATTGTGATATATTTGGAATATATATATGTGTGTGTGTGTGTGTGTGTGTGTGTGTGTGTGTAGGCAAACATGCACAAAGGGGAGGGTGGAATGGAATTATATAGCTAAGGTTTTTTTTTAATTCTTGTGTACTTGTTAGTAATAAAATTGCTCTAGTATTGATAAGTTAATCACTACTGAAAGCTCAAGGTGTGGTGAAAATCAGAATTCTATTACAAAGAATTACAATGTTAGATTAGAAAACAGAAAATAGGCACTTAAAAAGAAATGAACAGAGAAAAAACAGAACAAAGAATAAACATAGCTTAGAAAGCAAACAGTGAAGTGGCAGAGACAAATTATATCACCTCATAAAACACATCAACTATGAATGGACAAGAAATCCAATCATCAGGCATTTTATCATATTAGACCAAAACCTGAACCTGTAACCTCAGCTATACTGAAGGCTAAAACAGAGGATCTAAAGTTTTGGCACGCCTGGGTGATAACTGGAGCTCCAGGTCAGCTTGCTCAACTTTTTTAAGACCCTGTCTCAGATTTTAAAATAGTAATAACTAGGCTGAGGATGTAGTTCAATGGTAGAGTGTTTGTCTAGTGTTTACAAGGCCCTATGTTCAATTTCTAGTCACACACACACACACACACACACACACACACACACACACACACACACACACACACAATTATATATGTGTGCATACATATATTTGAATACTTTTAGAAAACATAGAAGCAAAATCAATACCCAAGTGTGTGTCTGAATGTGTAACTGTGAGTGCAGGTGACTGTGTTGGCATCCCTCAGAGATGTAGTTACAGGTGGTTTTGAGATGACTTACATGAGGAGGGCTCTTAACTGCTTCACCACCTCTATAGCCTCTGAATTTTTAACTATATTTAAAATTATTCATTTATGTATTTGAGGTGTGGGTGTGTGTTGGGGAGGGTGCAGGTGTCATGGTGCATAAGTGGCAGTCTGAGAACACCTGGTGGGAGTGAGTTCTCTTCTTCCACTGTATGAATCTCAGGGTTCAGATGTAAGGCTTGATAATAGGAGCCTTTACTCTGTATCTTACCAACCCCCCAAATCCCAGACTTAAAGCAAACAACATAATTTATTAGAGATAAAATGGCCATTTTCACTAATAAATGTCTCAGTCTATGAAGAATATGCAACAGTTATAGCCTCAAATATGTCAAATTTCAAGAGCCCTTCAAAAATATGGAGGAAAAATGGAAAGACTAGAAGGAAATTTCAACAACATACCTTCTGTTACGATAGACAAGTAGGCAGAGCATCAACAAAGAAATAGAAGGCTTCACCTAACAGGCTTCTTCCTTTTTACTCAATGTCAGAACACACAACATTCCCCATTCACATACAGTATTTTCTAATATAGAACATGCACTAGGCTATGAAATTAACCTGTCTTTAACTGGGTTAAAAGGATATATTATTAACTTTATGAAAGGAGTGAAAACCAATTTATAACAGGTATAAATTTTGGTATTTCACAATTTTGTAGACAATGAACAAGACACTGCTTCTAAGAAAACCATCAATAATGTGATAAGTCAATTCATAGAAACAAAAATTTTATGACTATGTAATAATGTGTATAAGTAACATGTAAATCAATAATAAAAGGGCAATTATCTCATTTTAAAATTGGGCTAAGGATTTGAATATATATTTTTTCATAGAAGACACACAAATGGTCAACCAGGCTTACCACACTTTCAACACATTCAGTTTTCATGGTAATGCAAATCAAAACCAGAGATAGTACTACTTTAGCTCCAGTAGGGCAGCTGTAGAGAGGAGGCAGACACCATGTAGGCTATGGAGGGCACTGCAATCTTTATCCATTGTTGGAACTATAAAGTGGTAAGGTGATTTTGGAAAAGATCTATCAGTCTCTGCATCATTAAATATACATATAACTGAGCAACTCCACACTTCGATGTATCCCCAGAGGAACAGAAAACATGTCCACACACAAATGAAATCCCCACCTAAGAATGTTCCTAACAGCATTGCTCACAAGAACCCCAAAGTAGAAAGAACTCAAATGTCAAGCTGGTAATAAAAGGAGAAATGGAATGTGTCATATGGATTCAGTAAGGTGTTAGGAACCAACAGAAAGTGAAATGCTGATGTAGGCTACAATGAAGAAGAACCTTGAAAACACCAAACTAAGAAGATCCGGTAGAAAAGCCCACAGACAGTATAAGGGTAAAATATTCTTAACATACTAAATTTATGCTGTTTACTGTGTCACAGTTAAGGCTTTCATTTGAAAACTAAAGACTAAAGTGGAGCCAGAAAACACAAATGTACTGCTGCATTTGTCTTTTCTTGGCAATGAATTTGGAGAGCCTGCTTACTTCTGGTCCTCAGTTTCCCTGAACTAGCACACTCTTAAAGGAAGTGCCTGGTAGCGTGCAGGGTGAAGAGGAACTTTGTCAGTGTCTGGGGTGACATCAGAAGGTCCAACAAGGGATTGATTCTCTGTTGTTGCCATCCTGGATTTCTTTCCAGTTTCTCACCAAGGAATCTTGAGTATTTATTTTGCACGGCACCCTAAAAGCTGCTAGACAACCTTGATCTGATGGACAGTGGGAGGGAGGTGGGGGGTCCTTTAGTGCCCTATGGTACACAGTGCAGGCCTGCACAGTGAAGAATCGCCTTGTCCCATATGCTGTGATGAAGAGTCCCAGTAGCTAGGTAGTGCTGCACTGTTTACTACTCTACTACTGCCTAATCCACGGAGCTCAGAATAGCTTGCATTCCTCAGCAAAAGCTGTTTTGTTTTATTTTGTGACCTTAGAAGAGGAGTATGAAAAGCCTATGGCAATTGGGGAATTTTATCCCTCATTTTGTTCCCTTAGACTGATAATATACCCTCTGGAAACCTTAAATGCCTTGCCTCTGCTTCTCTTCCATTAATTGGTCTCCTGAAATTTAGGTGATTATTGCTTTAACTTATTTTACTTCTGGTTATTAAGGGACTCGTTAAGAAATTGCCAACTCAGGAGGGCTGTGGCAAAGCAATTACGGTTCCCGAAGAGGCTGATGAGTGGTAGAAGGCTAACCGAGGTACCTACGTTGTTTCATCTAGTTTTCCCATCAATCATTTAGGTTGATTGTAAATATCTCCACTTTACAGATGAGAAAATAATGTCAGAGAAGTTAGGAGATAATGGTGTGCCGCCTCCTCGACTTCTCCTCAACCTTCTTATTAAAATGTAGATGGGCCTTACAAGAAGAATTGGTGGTGAAGTGCCTCTCTCTGTTATTGATGCCTCTTTATGCTAATCAAGTGATATTATTACCATACTGCACTAGCCTGATCATTTAATATTCTACATCTGACAAAAGTACTGACAGGAAATAGAAATTTTAATTACTTCTAAATTATGGAATATTAGAGCTGGAAGAAATTTGAATGCACCACTGTGCCATTTCACACACTCTATGAGCCCAAGGTTTACATGGGTGTGTTAGCTTCTCTGTGTCCACATCATTGATATGTAACATTATGCAGGATTTAATATAATGGTTAAAGTGAATTTATTGGTCTTTCCAAGAAACATTTTGTCTTTGGTCAGTTTCACCTAGGTGGTATAAAACAACCAATTCAATGGAGTGGGATTCCTTCTTCAATGGGAACCCTCTACACGGGGCTTAGCCAGTCTGTAGATATCCTGCATATACATCACTGTAGGCCTTTGGATCCTCTTGACCTCACTGTAGCATTGTCCTCATGGCTGAGCCATTTGGCTTGCATGAGTTCAATTCTACATAGCACCTAGGTAGAAATAATTTCTTGACAGCTAACAAGAACAGGTTATAGACAGTCATATGTTGTTTTAATTGGTGTTTCTATTGCTGTGAGAAAACAGCATGATCCTTGGGAAGGAAAAGGTTTATTTATAATTACAACTTTCAGGTTCCCTCTATCAGTGAGAGGAGTCTGGGTAGAAATTCAAGGTAGAAATCTGAAAGTGGATACTGAAGCAGAGGCCATAGAGGAATGCTGCTCACTGGCTTGCTCCTCATAGCTTACTCAGCCTTCTTTATTACCTGCCTAGGGGTAGCACTACCCACAATTGTCTGGGCCCTCCCAGATCAATCAGTCAATCAAGAAAGTGCACCATAGACTTGCCCATAGCCCAACATCACAGAGGTGTTTTCCCAAATGAGAGCCCCTCTTAGAAAATGACACTAACTTGTTTCAAGTATATAAAACTCCCCAACTCACACATGTTTCAAGGACTAAGAGGTTCCATCTCTTGGGCAGTGACTCAGTGGTGAAAATGTAGGGATGGTCTTGATAATGAAGCATTCAAATAAGTCAGAGATGTTCTGATTTCTACATCCAGCACAACTAAAAGTGGAGGAATACTGGTTTAAAGCTAAATGGTCACCAGGTTGGGGTGGATTCCTGAATAATTGAAGATGGGCCATTTCGTAAACTCACAGGGATTGTGAAGACCGATGCTTTCTCCCTTCATTCTGCAACTCTAGTAAGTGGATACTAAGAGAAAATTGGCCTGTAGATGCTCATTTTATTCAGCTCTAACCATTGAAAGACAAACCTAGACAACAACAACAGCAAAGCCCAAACCTCAACACAATTTGCCTTTAGGCTTGTGTTGACAATGCTCCTCCCCTTTCTGCTTTGCCTTAGGGACTCTGTCCATCTTAGGCCTCAGCAAAAGGCCTCAAGTGGCTTTTTCTTGGCTTGGATTCTGTGGTGAATGAACTCAGCACATTTTTGACAGAGATAAAGGCTGGCTTTTAAAAGGCCTTCTTTAGAGAGACATAAATCTCTTGCTGCTTAGGAGTTGCACTGTTTATAAGGCAAACTTTATGTTCTTGCAACCAGAAAACTTTCCTAACTGCAGTCTCCCAGGGCCTTATAAAGGTCACTTGTCCACAAACATGGGGGGTAGGAGTGGGAATAGTGGTGAATAGTTTCACTACCAAATCAAAAGCCTTAGGTATGGGCTTTAGGTATTTATATTTTAAATCCCTAACTTTGTATAATACAAATAATGGTGAATATTTTTGTTAGTTTATTTATTTATTTTTATTGAATTGACTTCTCTGTAGGGTTAGGTTAGGCCAACAAACCTTGGGTTTTGGTTCATAGGACTTTTTTCTAGATATAAACATTGACTTTTCACTCATAATTACTAAAGAGGTGACCCTAACTTCAGCCACCCCTAGTTCTAATATTGTTGGCTCTATAAGGAGTCCATATATTGCCTCTGCATACATCTACTTCACAAAAATGTCTAATGATGAATATGGATATTTACTGACATCAAAATTTGTATTTCCAGCTGAGTCTTCCAGTTAAACAGGAATTGTTTTCAGGTGTGCATCCATGCCTCTTCTCTGCCTTGCTGTATACCTTTTCTCTCCTTGTATTTCATTCCTCCATGCATTTCAGACAAGTTAAATATCTTTGGCAAATTCTGAGCACTTTTATCTGCTATAGGCCATTAAACATTCTTTGGGGGGAGGGGAGATACATTTTAATTAAATTATCAACCATGCATTTAGAAATGTGCATAATTCGTAAGCTCAATGAATACTCAGAGTGCACAGACCTGAAACTAGAATCTAAATTATTAGTACACTCAAACCCCCTTTACATCTCCATTATTAACTCCGTTCACCAAACGTACCATTTACCTATCATCTAACACTTCAGAGAACTTCCTGTTGAACCTTACATATAAATGGATCTATACCAATGATAATGCTTATTGAAATTCTCACACCTGCTTCTCAATGGATGCATGTATACATTCCTGTCTGGAAAGTGCAAGTGGTTCTTGCATGTGCATAGAGTGTTTATATGTTCCATCTGTAAATATCACCAAAAGTCTTCATTACTTTATTGTATTACTATATTGTATTACTATATTGTATGACCTTCAGCAGTACATGGGAATTTTCTTCTGCTCCTCCTGAACACCAATAGGTGGTGCATGAGCCTGGGTCATTTCAGCCTTAAAAGGCAGCACCCATGGCAGTACTGGGTTTCTGCTTTGTATCCTCTCTGGTGATTGAAGCTGAGCATCTCCAGGCTGTTTGAATGTCCTCTGTTGTCAAGTGACTTTTACACATGCATTTTATTCTTTTAGTGCTTAAAAATAAACAGTAGTTCTTAATTTTTAAAATGGTTTATCATTGCTTGCTTAATGGAAAGAGCTTTAAATGTTCTGTTTAAGAAGTTTTCACAGTGGTTGTTGTTTGGGTTTTTAAAAGATTAATGGACTTTCTGTCTCTGCTTCTATCTCCCTATTTCCCTCTTTCTCTGTAGCATGCTCTCTCTCTCTCTCTCTCTCTCTCTCTCTCTCTCTCTCTCTCTCTCTCTGTGTGTGTGTGTGTGTGTGTGTGTGTGTGTGTACACACACATCAAAATATGAGATCCATCCTTTCTCTCTTCCTCTTCCTTTTCCTCATCTTCCTCTTCCTCAATAATCATAGGAATTCCTAGCTCTGTTTTTCTATTAGAAACTTTAAGGACCATTTGTCAAACTCTCAAATATTCAATTTATTCCACAATATAACACTATTATTATTCTTTTAGACTAATGAAGTACAGAAACAAAACAATTTATCTTTATTCCTCCTCTAGCACTCATCTTTTCCCCATTTATTTCTAAATGTTTGACACAGATGATTTCATTTTCCTCAAAGAACATGTCTTTCAGAATAGATTTACTGGTAATTATGAGTTACCTTAGATTTGAGAGAACATTATTTTCTTTACTGTGGAAGGATAACTCCACTCTATTTTGTTCCACTGTCTTGTTGCTTTCATAGCCTCTGAGGAAAAGTCCTCTGTTCTCATCCTTGTTTCTCCATTAGGTGTTTTTCCCTCTGGGGGTACATAGAAGGCAAGCATAGGAAACAATATAACACATGGACACAGACGCAGACACAACACGGGACTCACCCTGAGTCATCCTGTGACTCCTCCTCCTCATTTAATGTTGCTATGATCTTTGATCATCCTTGGTAGATGTTATATTATATATTTCAGGATTTTAGTTGTAGATATGAAAGAAATACTGTGAAGCATTCTTATTTGATCTTGTTTGGAGCCAGGAGTATTATCTTGAACATTATGTACAAGACTATGGTTCTTACTAATGTCCTCTGGATTATATTGACTTTCTTTATGTCCAGCCCAGTATTTTGCAGGTGGTGCTTTCCATTTCAGTGATTTTTCATAGTTTATTTGTACCAGAGCTTTGATTATAAGACTAAATTCTGTCACTGAATTGCTTTGGCACCTTTGTAAATTTCAGATATATCTGAATTTTGTGTTTCATTTCTTTGGGTTAACTTCCTATCTAGGTATTATTACTATGCAGACTTAATTTCTGTGGCTTTACATTCACCCACCCACACACACACACACACACACACGCCTCCAAAGGTGCTTAACTTTTTCCAAATGATTTTAGATGTTTTAGGTCTTTTCTGTTCTATATGAACTTAAAAAAACGATTTTCCAATCTTTTTACAGAATTATATTTGATGAAATTTTAATTGTGCTATTTTTATTGGTATTATGTTGTCTGTAAATGAATTGGTAGCAAGGAAATAGTAATATTGCTAAATCTCTCATGGATACATTATATTTATATTTATATTTATATTTATATTTATATTTATATTTATATTTATTCAGGCTCCATGTGTTTCTTTCAGCAATGTTTCACAGTTTACAGTTTATAATTTTTATTCCTAAGAACTAGTATATGGCTCACTGACTAATGTACTTGCTGTGTAGGTATCAGAGTCTATGTACCCAGAATCCAAATAAATGGCAGTTGTGCATGACAGCCTCATCTGTAATTCCAGCATGTGGGAGGCAGGGTTTATATCCCAAGAGCAATCTGCCTAGCTAAACTAGCTAAATCAGTAAGCTCTGGCTTCTAGTGAGAGAACCTACCCCAATATATATACCCAATATATGAGGCAGAGAGCAATTGAGGAAGAAGACAGCTGCTGTTGACCTCTGACCTCCATACATGGGTACACAAATGAAAACATGCATACACACAAAGTATATAAACACATACTACACACAAAAAGTCAGCAAATCATTGGCTAATACTTCATGCATATACTTTCCTGCTTCATTTTAATTTCTGATTTTTATTGATTTTTAATTATTGATCTTTTATATTGATACTTCAGTAAACTCACTTTTTAGTTCTAGTAGCTTTTGCTTTTGCATACTCCATTATTTTCTAAGGTAGCCAACTGTGCCATCTGCAAACAAGCATCTTTACCTTTCTAGATGTGATTACCCTTTATTTCTTTTTCTTGCCATATTATAATGGTTAGAATTCCCAGTAGTGTATTGAATAGTGATAGAGTGGACACCCTCATTGTGTACCTGATCTTAGGAAAGTTTTTAATTAAAAATACACATTCTGAAATGTATAATCTAGCATTATTCAGGTGACCCATTCCCTCTTGAAAGAAACTTTGATGTTTTGTATCTTTCAAAATATTATTTTCTCTATTTCATCTTAGTTGTTGAAGTTACTGACATATAAGTCTCATGATCTTCATTTATTATCCTTCACATTTCTGTAAGGTCTGTAGTGATGCCACTGCTTTTGCTTCTGACACTGGTAATTTATTTCTTCTTTCATTCTTCTTAATTGAGTCTGGATAGACTTTTATTTTTTGCTAAATAGATTGTACATTCAGAGATAATTCCCCTTCTCAATTTTAATGATTTTGTTTTTGAATATTGTTTCATTGCTGCATCTGCTTACTTTGTTTGCTACTCTCTTCCTTTTTAAAGTATTTAAACAAGAAAATTTGAGTAGTAGATTTAGGGCATTTCCTCTCCACATAGACCATTAATGCTATAAGTTTTGTCTCGATGCTTTAGAGTTCGTCTTTAAAATTTAGATGTTTTAATTTTTAATATGTTTAAAATATTTATTTACTTTAAAAACTATTTCTTTGTTTAATATTTGTTTCCAAATATCTTCAGATTTCATAGTTCTTTTATTATCAAATTCTAGCTTAATTTCATTTTTATCAGAAACTGTTTTTATCTTAGTATTTTTAAGTGGTATCTTTCATAGAGTAATATTTTTCACTTTAATGAGGTCTAAATAGAATTTTAATTTTACAGATTCTATTTTCGGTGTCAATTATAAGAACATTTTTTTTTCTCTAGGCCAAGTTCATAAGGATTTTTGGAGTTTTTATATTTTGACATTTAAGTCCATGATTCATTTATGTAGTAAAATTTATAGAGAGTGAGATTTGAGGCTTGTTTTCCTTTTACTGTTTTTCCCCTTTGGAATGAGGGGTGGTCCTGTTGCCAAAGCCCCATTTGTTGTTAAGGCTCTTCTTCCTCAAATGAATCCTTTGTCATAATTAATTGATCATCGTTGTATGGAATTTCCCCTAGAAGCTCTCTATTGTTCTGTTTATAATTATTTTGATAATGAAACAAGATTGAAAGATCATTTTCATTTAATCTTTATATCTCTCACATATAATTCCCAAATTAACTTTGTCTATAAAGAAATTTTGTGATATGTCTTTGTATGTGATTTTTTGGGTGTGTTCATCAGTGCATGCACATGTAGAGGTCCGAATATGACCTCAGTTATTTTCCTCTGTAGCTCTCTGCCTCATTTTGCAAGACGTGGTCTCTCACTGAACCTGAAACTCATCTTCGTAGCTCTCTTGGCTGGCCAGAAGGGACTCTGCAATCCACCTATTTCCATCCTCCCGCCCCACCACTGGGTTACAGGGATTGACTGCCACACTTGGCTTTCACATGCATGCTGAAAATTGAAACTGAGGTCCTCGTGTGTAGCAAACACTTTGCATACTAAGCTGTATCTTTAGCCGCCCCCACCCAGCTTTTTCAGATTTTGATAAACATTAAGTCATCTGTCTACCTAAAAATAAGTGGCATTTTGAGTATAATGAGACTTGTCACTCATGAGGACACCATGACTCTCCAGGTGTTGGGTCCTTTCTGACTTAAAACATCACTTTTCTATTTTAATTGTACAAAACCTTGTTTTCAGACTTCTTTAATTTCATATGCAAGTATTGCAGATTTTTCACGGTAATGCAAATGGTAATACGTTAATTTCAGACCTTACTTGTCTATTGTTGATATATAGACAATGCTGGTGACTTTTGCCTGTCAATCCTACATGTTGTCCTCTTCCTGCATTCATTTGCTCAGCCTGTAGTTTTTTGTAAGTCATTGGAGAATAGAATAAGTAAATAAGGTTTTCTAGATAGATAACCATGTATGTAGTATAGTGATACAGTCATGGTGTCTTAGTTCTCGTTTTTCAATATATACATTTTATTTGTTTCTCTCTGCCTTGTCTTTCAGCTGTTGAAGATTCATTAGTTGGGCCAGAAATTGCTTTAATCTATAGCTGATTTTGCCCCCTTGTTGGACAGTACCATCCAAAGGATGCTACCCAGTGCCTTGTGAGTGACTAGACTTTCCATTCCAACTATGAGAATATAAACGATTGTTGTCTCTGTGAGGTACCTGGGAGATGGTTGCCTCAGAATCTTTTAGCAGGTTCCTTTCAGAAAACTCATGTAGTTGCCTCACAGATATGCTCTAGCTATTCTACTGAGCTCTCTGGAACTTTCCAGAACATTTTTGATGCAGCTCTTATTTTCAATAGTCTTACCTTGATGATAATGATGCATCTCATCAACTCAAAGTGATTCTGGGCTCCCGAACAGTGGACTGGGCCCAGTTCCATGTCACTGCATCCATATCCCTACTGTTGGTATCCTGGCGTTATGCTGACCTTGCCCCCTGATAACTGGCAGGGTACACACACCAGCATTCAGGAAGATACTTAGACAGCTTAAAGGGCCCTGTGCTGCATGGCTACATCATGCATTGTGTGGCTGTGTAAGGACTCCATATGCATGTGCAAGCCTGTTCGCCCCTCATCCCCCTTTATTCCCTTATCTCCTTTCCCTTCCCTTCTCCCCATTCTCCCCCTTTCATCTCTGTTTCTGCCCTTCCCTTCTCTTTCCCCTTCCATTTCTGTTTCCCGTTAGCTAATGCCTACCCCTCTCATTGTTCCCTTTCCCCAATAAACTCCACCTGGGTTATGTTGAATTTTGTGGTTCATGTTTCATTGCCCGCAGCAGAAGCCGAAGCAAAATAACAACACCTACTCTTGGTGCCTTTATATGTGTTCTGTCCTGTGTTGGAATCATCCCATGTGGGGTGAGAGTAAATCTGTGTCCGTTTGACTCAGTGCCTTTCTGAACCTGGCTTGACAGTTCCATTCCAAGCTCTACTATGTACTTGTAAGCAGACTGCATATAGGACAAGCTATCATCACAAAGAACTCAGAAGAATTTTCCAATCTCCCTGACCCTGATACTTGTTTATTGCCTTTGATATCTAAATATTTTTCAGACCCAGAATTATCTGCATATGTGAAAGAAGCCTAGTATTTTTTTAAAGTTAGCTGAATGCACTATGCTAAGTATGGAAGGGAGAGCACACTGAATGGGAAAGCATGGAGGCCAAAAGGCATTGCCAAAAGGCGTACTGCAATAATGTCTTTTTCTAATATCCTAAGAAGATATTCATACTATTGGTGAATTGGATGCCAGTGCTGGGGTGCTGTGGGGGTTTCTGGTCTCAGGAACATAAAACAGATTATTTATGATCAAGTTAATATGAGGCTTACCATTTGAAAGAAAATAAATGAGCCTTTAATGAGAATTATGTTGGTGGCCTTAAAATGTCCTTTCTTGTCACCTGCTTGCGTAACATCCTCTTAATAGGGAAATGTACTCTCATAGCCATTGCATTGTTTTTTGTTGCTTTTTTTCACTTTTAAAATATCATTTACTTTTCTTATGTGTTTCTCATATTTTTAAGCAAATAGAATGAAGCAATTGTGACTCTCAGTGTGAGTTATTTGTGTATTTAGGACTATACAACCAGTATTCATGACTCGTTGAGTACTGACCTAGCTTCACATTACAAAGTATGGACGAGAGGAAGTTGATTTCCATTTTATGCCATTGTTTCCATGTGAGTTCCTTCAAAACTAATATGGGAAGTTCTTCCCTTCTCAACTTAATTCTTGTCCCCTGTGTCACATTTCCCAATGCGCACAGGGGGACAGTCCTAAGGCCAGTGTAGGCCCTGCTGATGCCATTGGTACAGAGATAGGATGGTGTTAATCTGTATTATTTTCCCTTTATTTTCTATTTGTAGAGGAGACAAATAAACTAACATACTTTCATCTTGAACTGGTCCCAAATAGGATCTCTGTACTTGGAATTATGTTTTCATGGTTTCTTAATGAAAACCATGCAAGGAAGTAGAGGCAACTCTTGGGCTGACATTGCATTTGAGTTAAAATCTGGCATCTTGACACCATTGACAACTCTGACAGCTGGAGCAGCAATCACCTCATCACATCTCTCAGTCATGTCTCTCCTGGTTTTTGGCATCCTTCCTGCCTAAATTTTTATCAGATGAGCACTTTTCCTTGGCAAGTCTTTTAAATGCCTTCAACTTGTTTTATCTCTGAACTGTAGCCCTTTGCCCCCCTATGTCATTTCTCACATGTATGACTGGAGGGTATTCGAAACAAATTATTTAAGAATGCAGTTTCAGAGCAACATTTTTTTTGGCTTTCTTTCCTTTCCTTCCTCTCCCAAAACATAAGAGCTTTTCTCCCCAATGGAACCTGCATGGGCACTTATGCATTTCCTAGAAGCTACTTAATGGTCTTGCAAATTGGAACCATTGTTGTGATCTTGGGCTGTGACACCCAGCACTAACTCTGCCTGGGCTCAGTCTTTAACGTTGTTTTCTTTGGCTTTGCTTCATTCGCAATAATCAAGGACTTGAGGTTGTGACTAGCATCAGCAGACCTCAAAGGCCTCTCTTACACTCTAGCCAAGTATGCTGTTCAGAGGCTCTTCACATGAGTGGCAGTTCTTGGCTCGCTGAGACTCTGCTGTGATCTACGTGAAGATGGGATTTCTTCAGCTTCAGCCTTCAGTTCAGTTGAAAAGCAAGCTTCTAGACACAGAGTAGACCTCAAGAGCCAAAAGATAGAACCCAGGCCAGGACTAGGTGCCACCAGTGAATGTGGTAAGATCTCCTGCCTAGCACATGGAGCCTTTTAGAGTTTGCCTTCAGGTGTCCTCTGCCATGTCAATAATTCTCAGCTTTTGCCAGTTGGTCAACTATTTGCCCCTCCACACCTGAAACATGTCTTACTTCATATACTCAGGGCTGAGCAAAGATGTATGTTAGTAATGTAAAGCTTTGCAAAGTAAAATTAATATTGATAAAAATAATTGGTTAAGTAGATGGATAAAACAAACAAATGACCAAAAACCATGAGTTGTCACAGAGAAATAGATTGATATCTTGTTCCTGGGTCCAGTCTGTCCTTGTCTTCTCCTTTCTTCATCAGATCCTGTAGGGATAATGGCCCTCCTTTGACTCTTGGTCTTTTCTCAGTTAGAGAATAAGAAGGTTGGCTCTCCAATGGATAGAAAAGTAGTGAGTTAATGACTGAGTCATTCCTTCTTTTCAGCCTGTTAGAAGACTTTGAAATAGTTGCCAAAAGGCCATGTGCTCCAATGGGTAGAATAGGAAACAACATTAGTATTAGAAAAAAAGCATCATATCCTCATCATGGACCACATGAAGATGTTATCAACTTTTCACCAACTATCATTCTTCTCTTTCTCTTTGTAAATACATTTGTTTAGCAGTAATACATGTCCAAGAAAATTCACAGTTCTGTAGCAGTCAGAATATTTACAGAGTTGTAAAACTGTCAGCATTTTCTCATTTTCAAACATTTTTGTCAACACCCCCTAAAAGAAAGCCCATTTTCATGTGTCTCTGCTTCATGTGTCTCAATTCCCAATATGTCAATCGTTTCATGTGCCTCAATTCCTAATATGTCAATTGCTCATATCCCCCATTGCCTACTCTGAATACTTCATATAAATGCCATCATACCATGTTGTCTTTGATGACTGGCATCTTTTACTCAGCAAGGTATTCTCAACATCCATCAATATTACAGTGTATGAGAAATGACTATTCCACTTCCGTTTGGAGATGAAGAGTTCATTGCACGGATATGCTACCTCCTGTTCATTCATTCATCAGTAGACAGGGCCATTAAGTTTCTGCATGCTTGTTTTAAGTGCCAAACACTCTACTTTTGTTTTAAACATTTCATTTTGATTTAACCTAAAAGTGCTGATATATGAGTACAAATCAGTCCAGTATATCTTCCTTCCAGATTGCCCAGATGTTAATATCTTGTTTGAACACACATCAAACTTGATACATAATATTATATCATGGGAGAACCTGAAATTTCTCTCTTTATTACACTAATATTCTTCACACATCAAATTTGATGCAATAATATTATATCATGTAAGATCCTGAAATTTCTGTCTTTCTCACACTAATATTCATTTTTGTGTGCACAACTTAACACATTGAGTTAAACTGACCTATTTCCTTTATCACATCTTTTCATTTGGAATGGTTTCATATTCTTTCTTTGTCTTTAAGACATTGATATTCTTAAAGTGGTGATCAGTTATGTAATGAACTATCTTCCAACTTGAATTGCATTCTTGTTGTTTCTTCATGGGTAGATTAATGTTATGGCAACAATAGTATGTTCCTTAGTGGATGTACCATATCAGGAGGTATGTGGCATTGGTCTATCTGATTACTAGGGATACTAATTTGTCTAAGGTGGGTGGTATTCCTGAGAAGTTACCATTTCCACTTTATATATAAAAAGTATGTGTGGTAGATACTTTGAGATTCTGTAAATATTTTATTTTACACATTCCTTTTTGTCAGTTTTAGAATTCACTGTAACAATTGCTGTGGTGCCTGCTAGGTGGTAACTTTTTTTCACTTCCATCATTTATTCTACCTTTAGTTAAAATTTTACTATAGTAAAAGTTCCATGTGCTCTCCTATTAGGTTAAGTACTTGTTGATAGCACTGTGGTCTTGGTGCATTCTGATTTTAGTTTTCTGAGTTAAAATCTATTTCTATCACTTTTCACGTAATTAGTCAAATTATTTGTCTATTGGGAGGTCCTTCCCAATGACTCTTACCTTGTTGTTGCTTTCTCACTTATGTATTTGTATTACAGTGCCATTAATTATTTTATTTTCTAGACTTATCTTCTACTTATTCTACTTTTATTATTCTAGGTCTGGAGGAAGCCATTTCTCCAGAGAAACTTGATAAATTTCTCCAGAGAAAAATAGAAATCAGGATGTGGACACTATTCCTAACACTAATAGCAATTTATTTTTCCCCATGGCTTAGTTATAACTAGCAGCTTCACTCTTAAGTGAAGGAGCTGAGGCTTCTAGAGGCTAAAATACACAATGTCACACATAAACTTAATTCTACTCTGGGATTCAGAAATCTGTTCAAAGCCTGTAGTCTCTCGGCTTTAAGCTCCAAATGAATCTGATTCCACTTGGATTATGATAGGTAAAAGCTGCCAGCATTTGTTCATCCCTGGCAGGCACTGAGAGACTTTGTAGGATGCCTACATGGAAAGATGGAGGAGTTGAAGTGTGCCTGTCAAGAGATGATGCTGTCTACACAAAGGTAGAGCTTCGTTACTGGGACAGTCTTGTGGTAGCCTTACCACTCATATCTCTGCCAGTACAAAGCCGACTTGTAAGCTAAAATGAGTGGTATTTAAAGCACAGGTGCATTGGAATGCGGGGTGGGGGGTGGGGGGGTGGGTAATTCTTCCTGGAATTTCTCAAGCCCAGCCCCCACTTGGGCCCGATAAGCAGGTAACTAAATGAGGACTCTGAGCTCAGATCACACTTACCTTGTGCCAGCCAGCCAGGCTGCAAAAGAGCTCAAGGCCCACAACTCTTGATGTTTACAAGTTTTATGTGCATGCCTGTGGCATATATTTTTCAGAGAGTTGAAGTACTTTCCTTTCCTGTCATGTAACAGAAAACTGAGCCACAAGGACTGGAGTCCTTTCACAGCTAGTCAGAGAGAGAACTAATCTTACCCCAAGACAAAATACTGTAAGAGCACACACCAAGAGTCCAGAAAGACTATGTGCTAGCCTTAGGCCTGTTGTGAAAATGCCCTGTGGCCCGCAGTATTAGTGAGTTTTCTTGTTTTGCAACAAAGTATCTACTGAAAGCAAGTTAAGGAATAACAGGTTATTTAGGCCTACAGTTCAAGGGTGAAATCCGTAGTAGTGGGGAAGCTGAGCTGGAACTTAAAGCAGCTGCTCTCATTGCCTCTCCAACCAGGAAACAGAAGAAGACACTGGTAATCAGCTTGGTGTCTCCTTTTTATTTGATCCAGGACCTTGGTGCATGCAATGTTGCCACAAACATTTATGGTGGGCCTTTCACCTCAGTCATCCCTATCTAGCTCTCTTTTAAGCATACTGAAGGCAGGACCTATAGGCCATGAAAGACTGTTGCTTACTGGTTTGCTCTCCAATGGCTTGCTCAGTTTGCTTTCTTATACAATTCAGTATTACCTTCCCAGGGAGAGCATGGCTCCCACTTGGCTGGACCCTTTCACCCCAATCATTTATCAAGAAAAGGCTGTACAGGCTTTCCTATAGGCAATATGATATATACATTTTTTTCAGTTGAGGTTCCTCTTCCCAGGTAACTCTATCTTGTGTCAAGTTGACGTAAAACTAACCAACACACTATAATTGCAACTTGTTTATAGTTGCCTTACAGAATAGCACAGACACCATCTTCTCATTATTGGTTCAGATCTAAGACTAATGATGTCACTTCACCAAGACAGTATAGAAACACATATTACTTCCATCTAAGACTTTCTATAGAGACAGGGGATACACTCCAGCTGGTTTGCTTGGTTGGTTTGAATGAGGAAGAGACAAGCAGCTGGATTTTATCATGAGTGAGAGTGGCTTGGCATTGAGGCTTTTTGTGTATAAGCTGGAGTTTCCATGGTTTGAACCCCCCTTCCAGGGCGAAAGGAAGGAATGGCTGGAATTTTTCTTGGTATAAATATATTGTGCAGATATGAGGCAAAAGGGAAGAGGGTTGGAGAAAGAAAGTTGTCAGCAGCCAAGTCATGAAGAGAGGTTCTCTAAAATATTAGAAAATCACAAGCAAACCACTAATAAGTCAATTGGAAGTAAAAAATGAGTTGGGTGGGTTATAGGATTTCAGGTAATGATATCATGAAATAGCTGCCTTGCTATATATTTCCAATGAACAATAGAAAAGTGAAATTGAGCAAATAATTTTGTATAGTATAGAAGTATATAAAATATGTAGAAATAAATCAAACCGAAGAAATGTAAAATATCTACTATGAAAACTTACAACATTATTGAAACATTTACAGAAACCTAGAAAGAGAAATATATTCTATATTCATAATTATAGAACAATAGCATTAAAATAACAGTATTTCCAAAACTGGTGTAGATTTAATACAAAGCCTGAAAAGGAAATAAATACTCATAGAATTTTGAAAGATTAAAACAAAACAAATTTAGGTAGGGAGCAGTGTCTACATACCACTTACTGGGTGGTCACTATGAACTGGATGGGTGTGTACGGTTGGAGCTAAGTGGACAATACCTGGGGAGCTTGTAGTTTGATAAAAATAAATAGGTAGGGACTCACACTGTAAAATTTTCAAACTTGATACAAAGCTACAACATGGAAGAAACTATAAATCTGACACAAGGATAGACATATAGTCAACATAATAGAATTGGACATTTAAAATAATTCACTATATTTTTAGGGGTCAGTTGACTTGTGACAAGGATGTAAAACTTTCTTCAATGAGAATAAAGAATAGATTGTGGCAACAAATGTTAGTTGGAATATGAAAATAAGGAAATACAATGGGATAAAGTTTGACCCTTTCCTTATGATATGCAAAAAAAAATTAAGTCAAAATGACTAAAAGCCAAGAGCAAAAATGGTAAAACTTTGAGAAGAGAATATCACTCTCCATGACCAGGATTAAGTGACACTTTTTAGTGCTAACATTCAAAACAAAGCCATGCACATAAAAGCATGCACAGGCCACTTATATTAAATGCCCTTTACTTGTATTGTTTGTATGCATTTCTGCAGAAGGATAGATCAAGTCAGCCTGGAGGGTTAAGCAGTGTTGCCCACATGGACTCTGCTGTTGTAGAGTGAATTCAAATGCCAAAGATTTAATTTTATTTCATAACATTCCTTCTTGTGTAAGATGCCCATTTTTCCTGTGAAATATATTAAGACAATGGACACTAAGACTGCAGAGGATTTAGATAGAGACTAGGTTCTAGCAGTTTGTATGACTCCCCTAGAGGTATGGTGGGGTACCTTAATTTGTGAGAACCTCAGATATTCAGATATAACTGTGATTTGGGCTCTAAAGTCACTTAAGGCCACAATGGTTTGCTATCCCCTTTAGGAGATAATTGAATTATTTTAGAAATGTTTTAAAGGACAAAGGTCAATTGGTGTCCTCTTTGCTATTCTATCATTAACTCTTTTTGTATCATTAACTTTTAAAGAAAAAATAGATTACTAAGTGTCTCAAACCACAACTCTTTGTTTCAGTTTTCCATAATTCCTTATATATGTCTGTTGTGATAAATCTTTCCACCAAAAGATGCCCGAGCCCCACTGCCACGTGTGCACTTTACACCAGCCCACCTGAGTTAGGGCCCAAATGAATACACAGAAACTTGTATTAGGTTCAAAGCTGCTTGGCCAATGACTAGGACTTCTCATCTGCTAGCTCAGTCTTAATTATCATAAATCTATATATGTTATAAGACTTATCTTTATAGAGGATGCCTTTTGCTGGCACCCTCTCTTGCCGGTGGCTCACATCCTGCCGCTGGAGGAGGCGAAGGGGAAAAAGGGCACTTCCTCTTTCTCCTTGCTTAGATATGAGTCTCCTTGCTATGACTTCCTGCCTGGATCACCACTTCCCTACTACATTTCCCAGAGCCCTCTTTGACTCCTAGTCCTGTCTAACTTGTTGTTTCATTGGCCAAACAGAACTATATTAAACAATCAATAAGATAAACATACACAGAAGTACTTCCCCCATCATATGTCTTCATTTTAAATTGTGAATCTGAGTATACTTTAAAGATACAGTCTCTGCTCTGTGAAGATTTGTATGGCTTTTCTCCAGAAAGTACCATTTCAAGAACATTAAGATTAGTGATGTCCTAATGACCATCCTTTTCTTGTATATATGCATACTGGCTTTAGTAAGCTGTGAATTAACTGTTAACATGTTTATGACATATCACTTGATATGAACAAATTTAAGAATTTGTTGGATAGTTTCCCAGTATTTTTTAAATATGATGATATTGTCTTCTCGTCCTTTAAGAGAAGGATGGATAATATGTTCAAGGATCCTTTTCCTAAGAGTTTGTGCTGTGATTTACATGATGTTCCCTCCTGCAACTCTAAGGATTAGGGTTCTTATAGGGCAGGGGTAAATGAAATACTTTCGAATGATCTGCATCCAGGAATGTGGACCTCACAAGTGGCTTGGTTCTCCAAATGACTGGTGCCCAGTGGTCCATGAGCTGCAGTGGGTATACATACAGCTGTTTGTTGTTCTTCTGATCTGATGGGGTCAATGCCTCTTTGAGATGCACCATGGACTCAGATATTGCCTCTCTATGCTAGACCTAACAAGAGATGAAGCCAGAGGTCCAGGATGAGTAACCTGTCCCAAAATTTTATTTTTTTAAGTGTGGCTCCCCAATCCATCATCCTACTCCTAGTTGTCAACATTGAAATTTAAAGTTTGGTAAACCTGTGTGAGCGCATTGGTGAAACTCTGCAAATGTGTCTTAAATGGCGCACAAGCCTGCAGGCTTCTGAACAGCATATTTATTGACAGACAGCAGAGTCTATTAGCATGGCCAAATCCAAAAATGAAGTTGTCCAAGTGATGGAGGCCATCATCCATACTGTCCTACGCACAGGGCCAGTTGTCCTGTGTTTAGCAGAGGGAAGGAACTGACTACCTTTCCCCAAAGAGATTGCATTACCAAGACTTATGATGCTACACAGGCCCCCAGAGTGTATGGCATTCAGTATTCAGTGTCTGGGATACTCTGGACAGAGCAAGGCAGGCACCCAAGCTGGCTCATTTGGCTTGAACAAAGGGCAAAAGACTTCTGTTTTGACTGTGACTAGGGGATTGTGCTAAAGGAAGAATTCCCACAAATGAAATGAGGGTTACATAATTTGAGCCCCCATACCATTGCCAAAAGAGATGACAGAGACAGCAACTGGCGTCTGTACCACATTGCCCAGATATGGGTGTAAGGGAAAGAGGAGACACTTGTCCCTGAAAGCTATCAGGGAACAGTATCAAAACTGGAACATAACTCTTATGCAGCTGTAAGTTAAATTGTAGGAACTTTTCTGGTATGCATATCTGGATGGGACTCTGTGATGCATAGGCTTTTGAGAAGGATTCAGATCACTGGATCCCTTCATCTGACCAAGATCCAGGAGTGTTCTTGTCCATCAAGCTTACCAAGCCTGCAAGTATATACACTGCTGTAATCGATCCTTCTGGGAAAATTACATAAACTTTGAAATCTAATATTAAAATACTGGAGATGAGGAGGGACTTGGTCTTCAAAGCCTATAATCCACCTGAATTTTGGTATAAAGTGTCTCCGAATATCTCCCTAAGCTGGAATTCAAGAAGATAAATGTAAAGCCCCAGAAGTACAGCCATCCAAAAATATTTTTGGAATGTAACAGTAGTTAAATGCAATAGAGACAAATTTAAGCTTAAATTTATTGGCATATTGCACACCAACTTAAGTATGTGGTTATATTTCAACTAAATATATATGTATGTACATACGTCCATATATGTACATATTAGAAAATGTGGCAGATATACTAGAGTACCAAGACTATTAAATGCATCTTACTTCTAGATAAATAATAATTATTAATACATTTTTAAGTAATCTAGAAATAATAGATATTATCAGAGAGGATAAGTTTAAGGAGAATACCAAGATAAAATAGCAGAGAAAATAGGTATTTGTCCATAGTCGAGACATTGGAATATGGTGTTGAATCCTTGGACCAGCAGACTATGGGAGCAATGAACAAATGGCTCCTTAATTAAGTCTAGATCCTTTAGTGTAGTGACGTGGTCTGGGCCACAAGTCAAAGATGAAGTCACATTCAGATAATGACTGCACACTCAAGAGACCCTCACATGAGGCACAGGGACAGAGCTGAGTTAAAGCCTCAATAATATCAGATATTAGAATGATCACAGGGTCTCAAACAAAGCTTTAAGAAATGATAAAGGACACAAAGTTGGGGAGACTGGAAGGGAACAAGATTTTCAATATGAAAATCATCAAGTAAATTTTAGAATGAAAATATTATACATAATTTAAAAACTCACTGTTGAATTAAACATCTTTGATTATAAAAGAGAGAATATTGATATAATTAATAAGTATATATAAAGAAAGTTCACAGAATGCAGCCCAGAAATACTTAGATATAGAAAATAACAAAGTGTAGGTGAGAATCAGGTTAGAGAGAGTGAGTTTTCCTTTTAGCACATAAAGATTTCAAAGAGAAGAAAGTCAGTTTAGGAGAGAAGTTGGAACCTGAGAATTCTTTAAAGTTATAAAAACCAAACTTATGACATATAGGCAATACATTGTAGAGCAAACAGTATAATTTTTTGTAGAAGTCCATCTCAGGAAAGAATTCAACTTGAAAGGCACAAATGACAAAGAAATGATTTTGTAAGTAGCTATAGAAACCAAAGCTCTACCTACAAAGCCCTTGTCAGATGACTGGGACGTTGGTTTGAAGCAGAAGGATGCAGGTTTCTCACCCATAAATGGAGCCAGTACTGTGATGCTTGCTTGGCATCAGGACGCCAAGGGAGATAAATGAAGAGTCTGGAACTGTGCAAGAAGTCAAACTGTCCTTTAAGGATGCATGTGAAATAAAAATAGTAATAATAATGTGGTATGGATAAAGGGGGATTTGCTATTGGTGCATTTACCTAAGAATTAGAAGCTTGTACCTGAGAAAATGGGATTAATACTGAAAACAAAAAGCATAAAAGGATATAAGGAAAAATGAGCAGAACAGCAGTCAAACATCACACTAATTGATGAAGATTACTTATAAAACTCAACACCACTATCAAACCTAAGGTTGAAGTCAGGGGGAAGGTCAGAATTCAATGTCCAGGAAAAGGGTGATGGTGCTAGTTTTGGATCTATCTATCTATCTATCTATCTATCTATCTATCTATCTATCCATCCATCCATCCAAACATCCATCATATATTTATTTTTGTGTTTGTTTTGAAGTGCTGTGGAATGACCTAGGGTGTCACATACACTAAGTAGACACTCAACCACTGAATAACTTAGTTTTTCAAATCACCATTGTTTATTCCTTTTAGCAAATAACCGCCTGCACAATAGAAATGACATCAATTCCAAATCAGTTCCTATCTGCTCCTTACTTCACATGAGTGACATATCCGTCATGAGTGGGTGCTGCCACTATATTAACTGTGGCGTTTTCCTTAACTTGCAGCACGTAGGAATTTTAAGTTCTATTATTTCCATGAGTTGTGGGTTATAAATCTTGTTTTGAAAATATTCAATCCTACAGGACATGGAGGATGTAGAGGACCAAATTGCTTTGCAAATGGTTGTCTGATCTCCACACACTGCACACACATTCGTGCAGACACATGCACTGTGACCTCAACCTATGGGCACACAGACATGAGTGAACACACACAAACACATAAATACATTAAATAAAAATAAATAAATAAATAAAATAGAACCTACTTCTTTTATTTTACCTTTGTTTCCTTAATACCTCTTTCAATTTTTTTCCATGTTTTATGGTGTGAAATTCTAATAAACTATACACAGGCAAGATTGTTACTAAGCTGGTTTTTAGAGAAAAGTAATAATGCCTGTTGCCTCTGGCTTCCTTTTGTCTTCCTTCCCTCCACTTTAGTGGCTACGTTTTAAAAATTGTGACCATGGTGAATTCGTGAATTCTTGTTACTCAAAATGAGCTTCTCTCTCTCTCTCTCTCTCTCTCTCTCTCTCTCTCTCTCTCTCTCTCTCTCTCTCTCTCTCTTCAGTAAGGTGGCATGTTGAATCACTTCCCAAAGTTGAAAACTACAAGCTCCAGGATTCTTTTGATAGGATGCATCATTTTCATTTCAGTTGACCCATACAATTAGAGAGAGGTAAGGTGAGGTTCAAAATCAAGAGATGTGCCTACTACTTCAGAGAGGGGAAGTAGAAAAGAAATAATTACACTCTCACTTAACCAGAGTGTAAACCATTTTTGTCCAGTATTATTTGTCTGACATTATGTCTTCCAAGTGCCCCACTACCCAGCCAAACAGCCTTCTTCATTATTCCTGCTTTGGGCCATTCACATTTCAAATTCTCAGCCTTTGCTAAGGATATTCTTGCCAGGGAAATTCTTTCTCTTCCTTTCTGTTTATTAAAATCTGTTTTTTTAAAGGCTATTGAAGGCCAGACTCTGACTCCTTTAGTCCAAACTTTTATTTTAACATTCATAGTAGTTATAATCTGTTCCACACTGTCTAAACATTTTAGTTTTTTTTTCCAATGCTAAAAGCAAAAATTAAACTCTCATAGAATACATGGCAAACAAGAAAGGTATATTTCAAATAATTATAATTGCCTTTTGTGTATTATATATTCTCTAACAATATTTTAACATGATTGTAAGGTGATAACACTATTAGATTTAGTTTTGAATACTATAGTAGTTTCATGAGTCTCTACATTTCTTTATTGTACTCATTTTTATCATAATTGACACCCAGTGTCACTATTTATGGCTATTTATTCAATTATTGCTTTACTGGCTGTCCTTTATAATAATAAAAAACCTCTTCAGTGCGAATCTTTGTTGAGTAGTTTCCCTTTCATTGAGGAAGTGTTTCTTCAGAGTAGACAGAGAAACTTGGAAGTGAATGGTTAGAAGATGAAAGCATCTTTGGGTCCAGATGACTGCTAGTTGCCAATTTCATGTGTGAGAGTGCTGGTACCCCCAGCATCCTTCGCTTCCTTAGATACTCTTGTTTTTCATTGATTATTTAATGGAGGAGATAAAACCTATTGAACAATTGTCTCTAATTCCTTTCCACGTACGTTACCTCTGATGTGTTCATTTTGTTTTCACAAAGAGATGGGAAGGTGTTTGTGCAGATCCAGAATCTGTGATTTAGATTCACTCTTTATATTCCTTAGTACACCCTCCCCATAAGAGTATAGCAGATGTGATGTGATTGTCCTCAGTATTTGAATGATTCTAATGTTCTCACACCTCCCATGTGTTTCTCAGACCCATGGTCAATTATGAGCCATGCATTTGGCAAGGAGCATATTTGTGAACACCCAGCAACTCTCTAAACAAACAAAGCCTATGCCCCCCCCCCGAAGGTAGACTTGTTCCCTGGTATCATGACTTCTGAAAGTTCTGTAGGCATGTATATGAGGTCCTTTGTGAGAAGCTCAGACTCATTCATTCTAGTTCTTACCCAAATAAATCCCAAGGCATACTGTAAACACTGTCACCTTAAGGATTTGCCTAGAGAAAGACCAGACAAAGAGCAAAGCCCCAGTCTTCTAAAGGTCTTGGGGGTCTAGAAAGCCCTGTAGTTTGCTAGGAAATAAGTAAGAGTAAACAATCTGGAAATATCCTGTTGACAAGAGTCTGAAACTTCCCCTTGTTCTCCCACTTTATCCCAGGTCTAGAGCAGTGCTGGCAAGTACACCCGGTCCATAGGTATCTACTGACAGGCGAAATGAATGAATCTTTCTGTTTAGGTTGTAGGAGTGGTTCACTATACAAATATTTATTGAGTTCCTTTGATACAAGTATACCATTTACCATAGGGAGAAAAGGAACAGCACATGAGTTGATGTACACTGTGTATCACAGGGCCAGAGCCCAGAAAGAGTCTGGGGAGCTTCAAGTTCCCTAGTGCAGATTTTCTACCAGGCACATCTTCTATTCAATTCCTAGCTATACACCCCTAAGATGGGTAAATAATACCACCCCATCTCCCCACAGGGCCTGCAAAGGAGCCCTGTGCTGCTAACTCTTGGTGCTGTTGAAGCCTGGTGTGGACCAGGACAATGATGGCTCCAGATGGGCACTTTCATGGCAGGCTCCTTTTTAGTCTTGATTATAAGCAGCCTGTGCAGTTATAGTACAAATGGACAATTTACAGCCTCCTCCCCAAGGCTTCCTCTACTCTTGATCTTTTTTAGGAATTATTATCAGTATGCCTGGTACCTTTGATTTTTTGTGGGCACCACAAACTAGACAATTGTCTCACTAAGCATCTGCACCCTGACTTTCTCCTGTCAGCTAGCTCCTTCCACCAACACACGCACACACACACACACACACTCACCACACACATCTTCATGATCATTGATTTCTTAGTTGTTCACTGTTATGGTGATGAGCCACAGTGAGGCCTGGGCTGCAAGTGCTCTGCTTTAATTATTCATTCTGTGAAGAACAATTCCCTCCTCTGAGCTTTCTTCTCCCCCTACCCCTGACCTGAGCCCAAGCAGCTCTTTCTTTCTCTCCCCATAACACCTTGCATGGAAGAGCCTTTCTTGGGTGTGCTTGTTCTGTGTGTATATGCAGTTTGTTTTCTGCCAAGGGGGTCAGGAGGGCACATGGACTAGCCAGATGGCTTACTTCTTCCCTCAGGAAACTCACTATTTAGTTGGGCACCTTCCCAGCTCCAGGCAGGGTTGAAATTCCACTGTTTGGGGAAGAGCTGGTTCAAATGCCACTGTCCCTGACTTGACAGCTCCAGATTCCTCTAGGCTACACACTTTTCTACTTCGCTGCCACTGGCTGAGGTCTTCTGCCAGGAACAGCACTTTAGGAGACATTAGGTAGGGGTGGGAAGGAAGAGATGGGGGAGAGAGCAACTGGATTATTTATTGCCTCTGCTCAGACACAAGTTTCCGTTATTTTAATCCAACTGAAGGAAAAAAAAAAAAAAAAACAGCGTCCATGGACAGAAAAGCACAGGACAAATGCAGTTAAACCCTGAGCACCCTGAAGAAGCCTGCGCCCTCCTCCCCAGGAAGCCTCCACGTTCCTTCCTCACTACTCTTCTCCTCAACTTTTGAAAAGCCAAGCAGTTTAACTGGCCAGACCCCAGGAACTTATTTGTATGCAGCACAAATTTCAGAGTCTGTTCTCAGCCTGTGCCGAGTGAAAAATGGCCTGCATTTTCTTGATAGCCCATGTGGTTGTAAAGAATAAATGGCTAATGAATTACAGATGAACATTGACGCAAATTAATCTTCCTGCTGTCCCTGGGTTATATGGCAGCCATTTAAAAGTTTAATCAATACACTAAAGTTGAAAACATGCAGGCACTGCAGTTGCTTGGATGTAATAAACATCAGAGGGAACCGGGAGGCTTGCACCCACTCCATGTATCATAATGACAGGTATTTATGTTTAATGGACTAAATATTTTTTATTGGAAGGGAGCAAATGTCAGCTTAACTTTGTGAGCCCCGCATTCAACTTTCCTTTGAGGTTGGTGAAAGACGGCTGACGTGTCATTGGAAATGAAATGTTAAAGGGGGAAAAGAGGCACCACGGAGACAAAGCGAGGATCAGGAGCAATGGAGAGACCCTGGTACGGTGGTAACACGGTGCAGCAATTCATTAAGGAAAGCATAAACCCTGATATTTCTAATGCTGCTGTAAAAGGCTTTACTAGGAACAGCTTTAATGGTTATTAGCGAAAACAAGTGCCCAGATCTGCCAGATATCCTGTTTGGTGCTGGCTTTTGTTTGAAAACTCTTTACCAGGTCATATTTGCTGGAGATTTATAATTAGTCTCTATTCTTAATGTGAGAAGTGGAGGGAAATGCACGATGGCTCTCAGCCTTTGGATTTCATAGATCTTTCCTTTTGAAAGCTGTCCAATGGCTTTAAATAACCATGTGTTCTCTTCTGGAATACTTATATCTTAATTACTTTTCAAGTCTATATTTTGTAGCACCACTGTGAATCTGGTCAGAAACTGTGGAGGCTGAGGGAAAGGGGACTTGGCCAGTGGTGGTGCCAGCTCTCTCAGTAGATAGAAACCAGGTCAGACAGAAACCAGGCTTCATCTGACCACCAAAATAAAAATAACACTTCAGCTTTTGATATTTCCCCTTCCCCAAATAAGACAGACCAAATATGTCACCACTGTCAGGGCAGGAGTACTTGGAAACATGGCATACATTTTGTAGAAATAAACAGAAGTATGTCAGACAATAGACAGTTTGTTTTGATGCCAATTGTCTGAGGTGTGATTCCATGTCAGGGCACTCAATGGCATCACTCAGAGGAAAATCATTCAGGAGATACAAGGTGTGACTGCTTGGTGAAGAAATGAGGGTGCAAGGTGGAGCTGACTCAATTGCATGGCATGGTTAACATTTTAAACATACAGACACCATGTTTTTTTAATAACAAGAATTTATATTTTCATGGACCTCATGGTCAGAAGAGGTCAACATTATGTGGCATTAAACTAGTTAGCCAAGATAGTAGGTTCACTGGACCTTTATCTTCCCAAAAGCATAATGGAGAGAGATTTGTTAGTGAAATCATGGTTTACTGTCAACCATGAGGTCATGCTTCCAGCTACTCACCTCAGTCCCACCCCCTTATTTCTAAACTTGTCTAGATTGTTCTTTGAAACTCCTTTCACTGTCTTTGGGTGCATGGCTTGCCTGCTTGCTCAGTTGGTGTTTTTGTCATGTGAAGTGAAGACCCACAGCAAGGGTGAGAGATGAGAGCATGGTTTCTTTCTTTGTTGCTAAATTGCCAAGACCTGGAGCACAGTTGGTTCTTAGAAAGGACAATTATGCAGGTAGAGGGCCATTGTTTCTTATTGCCTTTAAAACTCAGCTGCGTTTTAACCATGCATTCTGATTTCCAGCTATCATGATAGTTGTTTTGTCATTGTCTTTTGTATCTCAAGATGGTCATGTTATTGTCCCTACCCTATTTTACAGGGGCAAGACAAACAGACAATAAGCAAGGTCCAGAAGTTATATGCCCATTATTCATGGTTGTCAGTAGTGCACAGCAGTTCAAGCACTTGAATCTAGTACTTTAATCGCCATCTTCAGCCATATGGTACTCACCCCATTCCTGCCCCTCTGCTAGTCACTGATGATAAAATCTCACTAAGTGACCCAGTATTCTATTCCAGCCCATAAACAGTTAGCTCCCCAACTGACCAAAGGCCATAAGAATGAGGAGACTACTTCCCCACCTAAATCTGGTATCTTGAAGCTTCTCAGAAAATAGCAACTACCTTTCAAAACTTAGCATTGTCTGTGTAGGCAAGGATGAGGTGGTGTGATCCTCAGATATATGTCTTCTGGGACCAAATGGTGACAAAAGCATGTGGAATATGTTTGTGTTATTTTCTTCCCCAAAATACTGGGATATGGCAGCCCAGAACTGTTCAGGGTATAAAAGAGCTTGTCTCAGCACCCGGAAGCAGCAGCACCACGAAGCAGCATTTTCTCTCTTCCATTCCATTATGCTTCACATGTGACTGTCACCTTCATGTTCTGACAGTGGTTGCTACCACTCTTCATGTCATTTCAGCATCCCAGGTAGGATGAAGAAGGAAGATATTTTCCCTGGAAGCCATGTTTTTAAAAATAGTTTTGATGGACAACTTACTAAAGATGTGTGTCTGTTTATCACCACCCACAGCCATATCAGTGGGAGACTGAAGAATTGAGTAGTTTTGCTTTCTCGATCATACAGAAGAGGAGGAGGATATGAGACATCCCACCCATTATGTCTGCAGCATAAGATAAAGCACATCTTTGTGTTCCTATAAAAGAGATTTCACAAGGCACTTCATGTATACCAACATATTATTTTTGTGATTGCCTTATTATAGAACAATATTAATTACATCTCAATACAGAGTAATGGAGCTGGGATCTGAACTACCTTTGGCTGTTTCCATCTTAGGCCTTTTGTCTAATGCCTGTTCCTTTAACTGCCATTCTGATCCCATGGTGAAGGATAACAGTATGGCACTCCAGTTCACAGTAGACATGCTTACTTACCATCTGAAGTCACTGGACATATTGAGTCTGCCTCTTTGACATAAGTATGTTACTTAACATGTTTTAATGGGCTGTTTATCATTTCTTAGTCAACAATAACAGCATCTCTGCAAAGTGAGTCAAAGTGGGCTCTGGCATCACATTTCTCAGATACAGTGTTGGCCCCTCCAGCCCCATCTAGCCCTGTGCCTCGCTTTCCTAGTTAAGATGGTGTTAATGGTTCCTAGAACGTGTGTGTGTGTGTGTGTGTGTGTGTGTGTGTGTGTGTGTGTGTGTGTGTAGAGGATTAAGTGCTTGGTACAGTATCTGGTCCTCAGTTAACATTGATAATGACTGTCACCACTGCTGTTCACATTTGCTGTATTCCACTCTGTGTGTACATGAGCAGTGTGTGAACTTTAGGGTGTCAGGTCTGCATTATTTTACCTCTTGGCATTCCTCCACAATAGTGAGAAAGGTCCCACTCCACTTTGGAGACACCAAGTAAAAACCTATCCAAATCTAGCCCCACTCTTGAAGTTTGCAACAATGACTATGCTCCCAGCTTCTGTTTCTGAGTCCCCACATGGGGACCAGCACTGTCTGCCTGCATCTCAGGGCTATTCCAATGGCTGACAGACAGTGCATTTGGTTTTATTGACATGCATGATACACAGAAATGATTCATGTTAGCTGCAATTATTTTACTCATCCATGAGCCACCAGCATTCAAATGCTACAATTCCACAGCACATAAAGATGCTGTAGTGTTTAGAACAGTCATCATTCTCAGGCCAGCTCAGGTATGAGAATATTAAGAATAACCACATTGAGCTGATGAATCCATGTGGAGCATAGCCTGTGTTCCAGGTCAACTGCCACTAGATGGACATAGGTCCATAAAGCATAGGAGGAAGCAGATGGTGAAGGTCATGGGTGACACTGACCCTAAATAATAATCAAACATAAAAACTACTAAACTATTATCAGAAATGATCCAGTCTAAAACCTGGTGATGTTGGATCAAGAGCCATGGTTTATAAGTTTGTTTTAAACTTCAAGGTATTAATTTTTAGTGACCTAGAAATCAACAATTAAAGTCATTGTTTTTGAAGAGAATTTTGCTCCTATGCAGAGAGAATAGAAAACATTTAGTCGACTGAGTTCAAAATGCTACCTTAGAAGTATATTCTAAGGGGAAAAACTGGGAGTACACAACGTGGCTTTATTTGCTAAAATGTTCACTCTAGCAGTCATTATGCAATGAGATAGAAATAGTAAGGAAATTATGGCAAATATGCAGAGTACAATGTGTCAGTGCATTCAACAATGATTAAGATAGTTTTTAAGTCAGGCAGTGGTGGCACATGCCTTTAATCCTAGCATTTGGGAGGCAGAGGCAGGCAGATCTCTGAGTTCTAGACCAGCCTGCTCTACAAGAGCTAGTTCCAGGACAGCCTCCAAAGTCACAGAGAAACCCTGTCTTGAAAAAAAAAGTCTTTAAAAACATTTAAGCAATAAATTAAGAATGATATAAACTTACACTGCTTCATGGATAGAAACAAAAGATAACAGCAGAACATTAAAATCTTGTAGCTAGATCTGGATAGCATGGTAGACTTATACATACATGATTTTAATTTATTATTTCATTGCAGCCATTTGCTTACATTTACTTGTTAGTTAGTTTGTTTGTTTGTTCATTTCTGTCCACACACAGGCATGTATACATGTATATGCCATAGCGAGCATGAGGCATTCAGAGGACATCTCTCTGGAGGTTCTCTTTTCTACCATGTGGGTTCCAGGGATCAAATTCAGGTCACTGGGCTTGGTGGCAAGTACCATTGCCTACCGAGCCATCTTGTCAGTGTTTTCTTTATACTTTATTCATCTGAAAAGAAACATGTGCATGTAATAAGATAAAAAATAAACCATGAAACAACAATATGGTCTTTGTTAAAATAGTTACAGAAGAAAGAGTAATGATGATAGAGTGTGCAGTGCATAGGAAATTTCAGCTATAATTAATGGCCCAAATAAATAGGATGCCTCCGTATAACAAGATTTGAATATGTGGGCAATTCGAAGATGGTTTGAAAGTATTGAAAGCCAGGGCTCTGATTTTTAAACACAGGGTTTCAAAAATTCATATTTATTTGTGTGTGTGTGTGTGTGTGTGTGTGTGTGTGTGTGTGTGTGTGTGAGAGAGAGAGAGAGAAAGAAAGAGAGAGAGAGAGAGAGAGAGTGTGTGCATGTGCGTGCGCTCATGCCTGAGTGTGCATATGTGAACCACATGCATGCAGGATCCTTTGGAGCTCAGAAGAGGGCCTCAGATGCCCTACAATGGAGTTATAGGCAGTTGTGAGCCACCATGGGGATGCTGGGAACCTAGTCTAGGTCCTCTACAAGATCAGCTTAGGCATCTCTCCAACCCCCAACCTCTAAGTTTTGTTCTGCTTCTAGCAGACTGCTCTCATCTTAAAGTTTTTTCTGTGCTCACAAAGTACCTACAGTTGTATTACAGTATTTCTTTCCTCACTCCATGTAGGAGGAAAGGGCAGATGTCAAGGTTATGTCTCTGGGCACAGCAGCACCAGGGCCCTGTGTTAGGATAAGGGCAGTGCAGGTACTAGGTCTTGGTTTTTTCCATTGAGATTTTAATTTTGAATTTGACTCTGTAGCAGGATGATTGTAACAAAGGTTGCTGTATAGATGGTGCCATAGAAGCCCCTAGAACATTCTTAATCCAATGTGGCATGCCTTACCACCATCACTTATACTTGGTGTCTTTTGAGTACCATTTGCTATATGACACCTCTGCTGTCTTTGTGATTCTGCTTAGGCTTATTGAAAATTCACTGGCATTTTGAGTTGTAGCAGATGATGTGATTTCATGAGTACAAAATGCTTTGGGAAGACTAATTAAAGCTGGGGTCTCAAGTACTCAGGACATGCTGGTCACTGCTAACGAGGCCCTTATAGCAACACCTTCTTAATTATGGGAGTTAGGTGGGACCTTTACCATCATTTTACAGGTGGTGATAACCCAGACACATGGATCTGAATCCAAGTTATCTCACATCTGAGCCCATGACCTTGCTTCTCTGACCTTAGTATGCTGAAGAACTATGAAAAATCTTGTTAAAAATAGAGATGTCCAGTGCCAGGAATCTGATTCTGTTGCAGGGGATCTGCAGAATACCCCACAGAGAGAGTTCTATACCCTTGATAATCCAGCAATGTGATACAGGGCTATAGGTTCCTCAGAGATGAGATGTCCCTGCCTCCTAATTTCTACCCACCCCTCTAGGTCCTGACAGGGCACCTCAGCCTGTGCAACAAGACACTTTGAGTAACATGCCAGTTACTTGGAAAGCTTGGCCATCTCGGAAGCAGGCCAGTCATTTCTGAGGCCATTTCTTCCACAGTAGCATGGAGACTCCAGAGTGAAGAGATTTAAAGACTAGTTCCACTGTGTTGCTTTGATATTCATTATTTTCCAAAGGCAAGGTCTTTAAAGTCTGAGCTGAAGGGCTGACCTGCCAAGGGAAGGTAAAGTTACTTTCCACAAAACTGAAGAGTATGTCCTAGCTCATGACATGAGAAGGGCCATGTTTGGCTGGAGATGGACTCCCAAAAGCAGACAGTATGAGTGTCTCATATAAATCTCCCTGGTAACTCCTTTTCCCTCACATGCAGGAAGACTCCTAGAACAACTAAATTTTGGAGATGTCCTTGGCTATTGTTTTAAAAATATTTTTTGAGAATTTTATATATAAGCCCTGCATCTCCATAGTTCCCCCCCCCGCAACTCCTGTGCTTCCCCTACAAATTCAGGACCTCTTGTTTAATTATTATTGGTGTGTGTGTGAGAGAGAGAGAGAGTGAGAGAGAGAGAAAGAGAGAGAGAGAGAGGGAGAGAGAGAGAGAGAGGGAGAGAGAGAGAAACATGCATGCAAATACATCCCGTTGAATCCAGTTAGCATTACTCATGTGCACACATGTCCAGGGCTGACCACTTGGGACTGAATGACCTATGAGGAAGCTCATCCATGGAGAAATCTGATTATCAGTCTCCCAGAAGCTTTTGCCCACCTGTAGCTGTTCATCTATGGGTGGGACATGTGAATTTCCCCCATCCACACTGGCATTGCAACTGGTGGTCCCATGTTTGCTTGTTCAGATCTATTATTGAGATTACATGGGTGCATTTTTCCTTTCATTTCTAGGGTATACCAGACTCCCTTTCATTCTGTTCTTTCTCAGAGTGGATCAGAACAGAGGTTCTGATGGATTTGTGTACCATAGACTACAGGAAGAGGGAATAAAAGCTTTGGACAGGGATTTTCACAAACTTCATAGTAAACTGATTTTGTGGTCCCCAGGGAGGATGGAAACACTACTCCCAAGATCAGTGAATTTGCATTTTGTTTAGATCTTTCCATTGTATAGGAAGTCCTCAAAAAAAAAAAAAAAGAAAGGGCAAAGTAGTGTGAGCTGCCTTCTAAAGTGTTTTAAAGGATCAAGTGGTGAGATGAGTCCTATTAGCTAGTTCTCACCACTTACACATAGGAAGTTCAATAAAGTAAGCCATGATGATGGTGGGGGAATGAAAATGCCACCGCTAAATGTTGCCATGGGAAAGGTCTCACTGGAGTATTCTCTTTGAAAATAAGATTGGTCTTTGAAGCTCGAAAGTGCATGTTGAACATTTCATCACAACATGTTCCACAGCCCTCTTAAAAAGTCAGGAGTCACAGGAATACTGCACTCCACAGCCTTCTACAGGCCATAGATCCCCCAAATGGCCTTTGCTAAGAAGAAAATAAAACAGAATCAGGAGCAAGAGTAACTGAAAATCAGCCACAGGTTTTCCCTGTAATATTTTGTCTCCTTGAATACACGGCTGCTTTCCTAACTGAGTGCTGGGATGAGGAAAGCTACCTAACAGGCCTGGAGATCAAATGAGATGATTTTTTTAGAGTCCTATACACAGAATGATCAAATAAGTAGCTGTTACAGTAGAGGGCTGCAGCCCCCAACATAGCTGTGGTTGGGGGTCTTGATCAGTCTTGTGCCTTGGTCTGCAGGCACAAGTGTGATGCAGAACAGAACTCTATCAAAAGAACCCTTAAAATGGAGAAATTCTCTTTTTAATGGGCAAATTCAGATGTCCTATGGATTTGTTATGCTGTCAGCAATAGAGAGAGCTATATGTCCTCCCCATTAGTCACCACAGTGTGGTCCTATTCAGATATGTGAAGAGTTTCTCCCCTATGAGAGTCCATCATAGGTACTGATGTTCCAGGAACTGCAATAGCCTGCCTAAGCATGAATAGTAAGACTTTGTGTCTTTCATTCTGTAGCACATGAGACTGGGAAATTCATGCTGGGAACCTGGGGATCTGTGAACTGAAAGGCAGGAGTTAAAAGTGGGTTTCCCATTCTTGGTGGAGAGAAAATACACCATCTTTCACTATCTGGTATGTTCACTATGGGTGTGTTGGAGATGATTTTCACCAACTCAAGAATCTTCTGTGGTTGATTGTTTTCCATCCTGTGTTACAGAGAGCTTTGTTTTCTGTGAATAAATGATGAATGTTGTCGTGTTTGCATTTTCTTATTCTGTTAGTATAGTGAGGTTATATTCACTTTCCAATACCAAACCAACCTTGCATTTCTTAGATAAACTTTATGTGGTCCTGTTGTATTATATTTTTAAATACTGCTATATTTTTGCATGTAGGTTCATGGGGTGAGCTGTTCCATAATTTTTAGTATTAAATCTCTCTAGTTTGGGTGTCAGTATATATAGTTGCTGATCTCATAAAATAATTGGATGAATGATTCTACATCTTCAATACTTTGAAAAACTTTTCTAGATTTAAAATTTTCTTGAGTCTCTGGTTTGCTATTTGGTCTGGTGGCGTCTTCTTGGACTAGTATTAAGGTATGAATTCTATGTCTTAGTAGGTAATGAGCATTTATTTTTATTTTAGTGTCTTGGCTTTTTCTAAAAATGCAAAATCCTCCTCCTTTGAACTTCTATTTTTAATCCCTGTGGCCAGTGGATAACAATTGGAGTTTTCACAGCTTGGTGACAAGTTCTTCTCCTGATCTCTTAGGCCTTCTGTTAGATTTTTTTTTAAAAAAAGTTTCATGTGCTCAACAATTCCTGTTTTGTTCACCCCAGCAGATGTTTTAACCACATTCTGAACTCTAGCATCAGTGATAGGGACTGTGGGTTCAAAACAGAGCAAGAAAGTGTCCCAGGGTGCAAGGAAATTCTGTGTAAATGACAGTGATGACAAAAGCCCTGTCTAGGCTGCAGTGGAGCATCTGTGAGGATGTATGATGGACAGAACTTGAGAGAGAGAATGATGAGAAAAATAGTGCCCAGGAGAATCTGGGGGATGCATTTAAGGTGAAATAATTTTATGGTTGGGGGTTACCACAACATGAGGAACGGTGTTGAAGTGTTGCAACATTAAGGTTGAGAACCACTGGGCTAGAGCTTTGTGGTATAAAAGCTGTGTTTGTGTTTGCTCTGCAGAGGATATGGATGCGGATTTTGTCACTTTGCATACCCATGCTGGCTTCTAAAAACATCTATTTCCATATACCAGCTTTGCAAATTGATTGCTTTAATTAATTAATGGAAGAGCATTGGAAGTTAGGGCCTCTGTCCTCTATTTTCATTTAAAGGAAACTAGTGAATTCTGTTTTAAAAATAGATACTATTTAATTGATTGGCTTAGTACTCTCTGATTCTAAGGTAAAGCTTAAAAGGCTCCATGACAGTATCAGTGACTTAAGTATTCATGAGTGTCTAGGTAAAGCCTGGAAGCTTACAATTACTCTAGCATGGCTGTCATCAAGATTTTTAGCTTCAAGAATATGCTGGTTAAGTGGATATGGTCAATTAAAAGGAACAAAGTTTTATTTGGGGTTTCCAAAGTATCCCTTTGGGGCTAGAGAAATGACTCAGCAGTCAAGAGTGCTTGCTGCTCTCTAAAGGACCAGACTTCAGTTCCCACCACTCAGTTTGAACAGCTCACAACAGACTTCAACTCCAGCTCCAGGGACATGACAACCTGTTCTGGCCTCCAAGGACACCTGCACTCAATGTCAGTGGAAGGGCTGTACAAGATTGGTGATCCAGGATTTTGAGAAGTATCTTTCCTATTCTTTCTCTTTCCACTGCCTGATGTCCACAAGAGGACTGGGCAAGAGATGGCAGAACTGCAGAAATCACATACACACAGGAAGCTGCCTGCCCTGGTCTTGGGAATGAAGAAGATAGAGACAACCATTATGTTAGGCATCAAGGGGTAGGGCTAATTTGCCACAACAGCTTGTATAGAATATTCATGGACCACAACTCCAAAATTGCTTTTGAATAAAAGTATTATAAACTTTCAGGGTATATGCCCAGATATGCCATCATTTGGCAAGGATAACACATAATCATTAGTTAGGTTCCAATAAGCTATGATGAGAGGTGACAGGTCAGAGCTGTCACCGTCATTTCAGGCATGACAACTAGCCTTCATGGAAGTCTTGTGGCCTCCAAAATTCATAAGCCTGGACTACAAAGCAGTTAATACTAGCATGAAGGTTTTCTGGCTGTTTCTTAGTTCTGTCGTTCTGCGCTGTCTTACCACCTTCATTATATGGACTTCTGAATTTATAACAGATACTCATCCACTGTAATGTTGAATGTGTTATCCATTGCCTGTCTTCTGCTATTGGGGTATTGTGTCCTGGAGCTGATACTTAGCCATGGCAATATCTCTATCCTGCTTAAAGGCATAGAAGAGACTCAGCAATTATATGCATGGTATGAGAAGGCATGACCCAAGTATTAAAATGTACCTGCTCAAGCTGGGCATTTTGTAGTCTAAATTAAATGAGAGCTTAAAGGGAGTAAAGAGGGGAGTGAATGAAATGAAAGACAGAGAGACAGAGACAGAGACAGAGAGACCACGCAAAAACAGTAAGAGACAGTGTTGATGCAAGGAAGGAGTGAGAGTTTTCCTCTCAATAATATTGTAGCAACTAATTGCTGTGTTCAAAAATGCGTTGGCCTAAAAGGATCACAGTCATTGTTAGATTGAAATGCTTAAATGAGCCATCTGAGAGGCATCAGGGGAAAAGGCAAAGACATTTTATACAAAGTTAGCAACTGGTCCTGGGGTCCTCAAGTGATGGGCATCATGAGCCAGGTCTATCAGTACATCCCTTTTCTGTACAAAATTGTAACTGTGGGAAATTTAAAAGCATGGTACATTGAACATCGACACACTCTATCCAAATCTCCTCTTGGTATTTTTGTACATTAGCTGTTGCTGTGAGTCAGCAGGTGTATACATACCCATCTTAATGAGATACTCAAAAAATTGCAGACACAATGACACTTCTTTCTTAAACACCTCAGTCAGCATCTCCTAAGAATAAGAATGTGTTTCTGTGAAATCTTATTAGTAAACCTATGAAAATTAACACAGCTTCAAAGTCTTACATAATTATACAGCTCACACTCGACATTTCTCACTCTTCTCCATGTGTTGCTTGTCATCTGCTTGTCATCCATTGGAGGTTTACATGTTTCAATATATCAAGTCTTCTTAAATCCAGGGCAGTTTTTCCTGAGGTGCTACCCTGGGAACTGCTACCATTAGGACCAGCAGAAAGCTCTGTTAAAGATGAAAATACTGGTGTTAGACTCCATATCCACTGCAGATGGGATTCTGAACCAGACGTAGAAGTCCGTGTTCTGAAAGCACTCAGGGTGGTTCTGATGAAACTCAAGACCCACTGGATCAGAACACACCTCTCACCTTCTTTTTGTGACACTCAGGGTTTACATAGTGTGTGTATATTTGTATGCATACACATATATGCACAGGTGCACAGGCATGTGGCTGTCAGAGGACAACCTCAGATATTACTCCTCACCTTCTTCCTCTTGTGGGCTGGTGTTCATGAAACCGTGTATGTAAAGACAAGAGGTTGATGCTGAGTACCCTACTCTCTTTGATCATCTCATGATTTGAGCCATCTGTCTCTGCCTCCAACCCTAGTCCTGGAGTTATATATGTGTGGTTACAAATATATACCATGCCAGGCTTTTTATGTGAGTACTAGGGATCTGAATTCAAGTTCTCTGCTTACATGATACATGCTTTACCATTAAATCTTCTCAGCACCCTTACTGGGCCCCTAACTTTGTAAAGTAGGCCAGAGTAGCTTGCCAGAAATTTTCCATGGATCCACTCCTTTCTGCCTCCCATCTTACTGTAGCTGGGGTTTCTTTTTGTACAGTTTTGTTAATATAAACCCAAGGCCTCATGCTTGAGACAAGTGTTTTCATGACCGAGTCATTCTATCAGTCTGGCTTTTTGATTTGCCTTTCTTTTCTTTTCCTCTTTTGTTACGATAAATCTTTCTGCCATAAGCCACCAAGCCCCACTGCCATGTGTGCACTTTACGCCAACAGTCATTTTCTTGTGGGTCCAATATGTCCAGTTTATACAGCAACAAGCAGTCCAGGCAAGAACAGTTTCTTGCCCAAATGGCTAATCTTGCCATGTTGAAAGCAAACTGCATAAGGAGTTTCTTTGATGCCCATCCTCCTTTCTGATGTAATTGGTGTGCCAGGAGCAGTTGTGTTTCACTGCCAAGAAAAACCATTTAAATGCCATATTTCTGTAGGTCTTTGAGAGGTTGAACAATACCTAACCATCTCAAATACATCTCTGTATATCTGGAAAACCTAACTAACCTAATTATAAGTTCTGACTATCATAGGTGACTATATAACCTGTATTTAATTATGCATATCATTTCAAAAGATCTGTATAAACACAATACCTAAACAAGAGGAGACATATACATATCACAAAATTGACCTTAAAGTTGTATCAATAAATGAAAATACATACCAATGCAAAGTATTCATTCCTATATCCTATTCCCCTATTTTTTCTTTAAAAAGAGATTGACTATGCTCATCATTTATATGAAACCCCATTTAAATGAAAACAAACATTTATAAACAATATTTGGGAATATGGACATCATTCTTTCTAAACTGCTTCCTGCTGATTGGGGGCGATGTTCATATGCCATGGGGATCATGATAAAACATAGAAACCTGACCAGGTCCTTGTTTTTGTAGTCTGTAAGGCTGTATCATCTCAGCTTCAGGGGGTCTTGCTTGATGAAACCATATCAGTCTGGAAGGAATCCACTGCTCTCCATTTTCTGTGGAAACACAAACAAAAATTATTTTTCCAAGTAGCCTCTCCTTAAATTTTGAAGTCAAAGAAGTTTTAAAATGTATAAGTTGAATTAATTTAGCAGCATTTATAATCAAATGTATTTTAGCAGCAGTAAGTCTTTCCTCAGCAATCAAACAATTTAAAGACAACAATATGGCATATAGTATCAAGATTCTCTGTGTATTTTCTATCTTTATGTGACTTTTTTATTACTTTATTACTTTATTTTTACTTTTTTTTTTCTGAGACAGGGTTTCTCTGGAAATCTGCCTGCCTCTGCTTCCTTCAGCAAATCCTACCGTGTGTGCCACCACAACTGGCTACTCTACTTCCTCCTGTTATTTTTTTCTCTCACAAGACTACATATATTTTTAAACGCAGTATAAACCTTTAGAGGTTTTTCTTTATCTGGATCTGTCTTTATCATCTTGGGAATGCTGAGTCTAAACCCCAAGAGTGCTGGGATGGTGTGAGCATTTGGAACCTGACAGGGCCAGCTGTGGCGGCAGGTTTCCCTCTTTCTCTGGGAACCTGGGGGCCTGGGGTCATCCCTTTCACTGACACCATTCTGTTACGATAAATCTTTCCACCAAAAGCCGCCTGAGCCCCACCGTCACGCCCACGTGTGCACTTTACACCAGCTGCTGGCCTGATTTAGGACCCAAATGAATATACAGAGAGACTTGTATTAGGTTCAAGTGCTGCTTGGCCAATGACTAGGATTTCTCATCTGTTAGTTCAGTCTTAATTATCATAAATCTATATATTTTATAAGACTTATCTTATAGAGGATGCCTTTCGCTGGCACCCTCTCTTACTGGTGGCTCACATGGCGCCGCTAGAGGAGGAAGGGAAAAAGGGACACTTCCTGTTTTTCCTTTCTTAAATATGAGTCTCCTTGCTATGTCACTTCCTGCCTGGAACACCACTTCTCTACTACATTTCCCAGAATGCTCTTTTACTCCTAGTCCTGCCTAACTTGCTGCCTCATTGGCCAAACAGTATTTTATTTATCATCCAGTAAGACAAACACACAGAAGCACTTCACCCATCACTCTTGTTTTTTAAGTCCAGGTAAGTTAGGTCACATAATGAGCCACATTGAACATTTTTGGTTATTGTTTCCTTGTGGTTTGATTCAGGCTTAGTATCCTGCTGAGCACAGGTGAAGATGGATATACTTCATAGCATCATGTTCACAGGCTTATGAGTCAGTCATACTTTTGCTAGCATGGAACCTTTGGTTAATAGCTTGACCAATGCATGGACCCCATTCAAGTATATGTCATCCTTTATCGTTCGTAATTAACTTGGCGATAACCTTTCTTGCTGAAGCTTCACCTATTACAAGAATCACCTGACTTTCTGTATTGAAGTGTGCTGTCTGATGGCTTCTTCATTCCTTCTATAGCACTGGTTACTTCTGAAAATCATTCTTACTCTCCTTTGCATTTATTTGTATGTTTTAGAAGTATGTTTTATTCAGTTCTTCTACTAAACAACCATTATTCTTGTTGCTATTTGGATTTATGCTACATTTGGTCCTAGAGTGCATCCTCACCTTTTCATGTCCTTTCATGACCTTTGCCATGACAAGGTGTCCCTGGTTTTCTCTGTTTCCTGTGCTGTCTTCAAGGAGCTCTGGTTATTGGTAGTATGCTGGGAGTCCTGCACACACTCACACACATCTATTTCCAAATCATGGTTTCTTACAGATCCTCACCTGTATCCCTTTCCACCCTAACCCTCCAGCTTTCCAGGGTAGTTTCAGACCCAAGACTTCAGACTTCAAGCCATACAAATGAATTTTCTCACTGTTCCAGTCAGAGGTCAGCTACAAGTTTCAACTGCATTAAAATCTGAGTGTATTTTTTTTTCTGAAGAACCAACAGAAAAATCTGTGTTCTCCCCTTTCCCAGCTTCTAGGATTTAGTGTTTGCCAGCCTCTAGAAGACACACACATTCCATGACTCTTGGCCCCTTCCTCCATCTTCAAAGCCAGGGACTTGCATCTCTTTAAACATGCCTCTTGCTGTGGCCAGAGTCTTAAATGTTTTTCTCCTTTAAGATACCATATGATTAGATGGAGCCTGATCAGTGAATTGAGAATACTGGTTCTATCTGAAAATCTGTACCCTACATCTACCTCATTGCCTCCTTTCAAATGTCAAGTGACATATTCTCAGGTTCCAGGGATTACACTATAGAAGTTTTGGAAGGCATTATTCTGCCGCCCACGTCCTCCCTCATTTGTAATTTTTTTTTGTCTCATCATAAACTCTTTAACTTCCAAGAACCTTGGTAAACTTAACTCTGCCACCCTGTGATATGCCTACAAATACCACAAGCATCACGCATGTGGCCTCAGGAAGCAATCTACTAAAGACTTCTAGATTTCTCTATAGTTTTCTTTAGCATTGAGAATATGCTGTCATTTGGGGTGTAACTAAAGGACACGTGTCCAAAATTAGCTCCTTTATGTGTTTATGTCATTAATTTACTGTGCAATTGGATTACTTACATTCAAATCTGGCAGGGGGCATTTGCTTTTTCCAATATTTGCATTTGCTTTTGAATATGTAAAATGTATATACAAAAAGAATTTTTTTAGAGTGTTGGTTCCACCTTGATTCCCTCCGAATCATTTCTATTCACCCACTACATATTCTGATGGTCTACAGTTTGTTCTAACGTTTCCATTGTAAAACGTGCAGATGAATGTGTATTTACTTCATACATCAAAATATCTGAGTGAATAATACTTCTTTGCCCCTTGCATTTTTACTGGGTAGTATAGGTAAGTAGATAGACAGGCCAACATTATTACATATACTCATGCATATACCATATATCTTGGACTACTCTACGTCATGTGACCATGGGATCTCAATGGGAGTAATTATCAAATATTAATGCTTTTTTCATATTATTTAGTTTGTTATAAGAAATGCATATTATATTTGTGACTTAACCCAATCAGAAAGAAAATATTTAACAAGGAAATACCTTTTTGGTGTGTCTTCAGTCCACCCCCTCACCCTAACTAACCCTATTCCTATGTTTGCAGAACATTTTGTACATGGACATACTCTCACCATTTTTCTTAAACTCAGCTGATTTTTATTCAACAAGCCATCTTTCTGGCATCTTGCTGCCTAAATCCAAAGTCTGGTCCTCCTCTAATCATCAGCCTTTCTAATCACCCAGTGTTCCCCACACTTACTCATTTGGCTTAAAATTCCATTAGGGAGTTACTCAGTTGGTCTATTTTACAATGAATGCTTATTTTTTTTTTAAAAAAAGAAAAGGCATGCTGGCATGTACCAGGGAGCTAGCTGTGCCCTAAGAAAGCTGAGGCAGGTCAGAAAGGGGAAAGGAGCAGAGCTGTTTTGATTCTGAAGCCAAAAATTCCAAGGAAGGCAAGAAGCCATATGAGGGCCAAGGGTCTTGTAGCTTCTAGAAGAAGGAATGTAGGACTGACCACAAAGAGAAAGGAGGGGCACAGAGAGAAAAGTGCTGTCTAAACCAAGTCAATCACGTGAGGCAATCTAGCATAGAAAAGCTGCAAGGCTGATGCACAGTGTGAAGAACAGCCTTCTAGAATGTCCTCCTGGCCCAAGAAACTCAGACCTAAAGAGATGGACTAGTTCTATATGTCTTCACTCTCTGAACTTGTCATTTGGCTCCATCTCTCATCCCAGAGTGGCATGATCCTCTTGGGATATCCAGCAGATGCCACTCCTGTCTTTGGTAGAAGGAGCTTCTGCTTTCACAGTACTTCCAAGTCAGGCCACTGTCGCAGTTGAAATGTGTGTCCTGGTGCTTCCTGGCCTCTTCCAGTCTAGCCAGCTGTATCTGTGCAGGTGTCTAGCCAGCTGTATATGAGTAGGCGCACAATTCGGCACCCGAGCACTGTTTAAATTTAAAATCAATAAAGAAGAAAAGTAAGCCAGTGAGTGGCATGGGCTGATTAAGTGCTGTCTGTAAGAGGAAGTTTATCCTCTGCTGCATTTCTGTTGAAATCCCGAAAAATGTGAAGGGGATGGAGCGAAGCAAAAACATTAAAATTTATGTCAGATACCAAATGCCATAAAGCAGCTGCAACTTTGACAGGTAATCAAGAACTGGGTGACTTTCGGTTCTGATTTAGCAAAATCAGGTCAAGATATTCACATGCACAGCACATACAAGAGTTTACAGGAGGATGTACAGAGCACATGCTCAGAACCAGTGTGCACATACACCCAGGAAGTTACTCTATATTGTCACTGTAAATATACAACTCTTCACTACCAACTTGCACAATTCTTTTGTTTTGATGAAAATCAAGCAGTACAAGGGGAAAAACTCTTTTCATCAGAAAATTCTGTAAGAAAAAAAAAAAGCATTCCCAAGACATTGTCATGTATCACTGGTTATTTTTGGTGGTTAAGAGAATTATTTGAAAACAAAGAAACCTTTCACAAAGCCTCCAAAATACAAAAGATTTAATAACATTTACATCTGTGTATCAGCCATGTCTGTAACACAAGTCATGAATAACACATAAAGCAGAGCCGAGGAAGCACAGAAGTGCTCACACGTCATTTAAAATCCAGCCCACCCCATTGTCGGTGGAATCAGATACACAGCAGGAACAGTTCCAGTTCATACACACACAATATAGTCAGTGGAAATGAAAACATATTAATTATGTTCCTTAAGGTTCAGAGAGAGAGAGAGCAAGATTCACTAAACCGGTCCAACTCTCAGTTGAAAATCTGTCCCCAAAGTCCCCCCTGGGCTGCCTCTGGATTTTGAAGAAATTTGCAGAATGGTTGCTTGTGTATATTTGTCTTGTGTGTCACTGTTCAATTAAGTCTGCACTTGGGGCTCAGTCTTGCCTCCATGCTGTGCTGAAAATGGAGGAAAGTTGGCTTGTGAGGCTGGATCCTTGTTACATGTAACTTTGAAAAGGAGTAAAGAAGTAGAAGCATTTCCTGGTGAGGGATGTGTAACTCCAGGTGGGATCAGTGGAAATCCACCCTGCAATGAGGGTCCTTGATAGCTCGTTTGGCATCTGTTGATTTCCAGGAATCTTCTTGGATTTCAAAATGCTGTGAATCTTTAGGTTCTGTCAGCTTGTGGTCTGTCTCTGAACCAGCCTCTGGTCCACGATGGAGAAATAAGAGCGTGAGATGATCTGGGACACTTGAGTGGTGTTTGCTGTTTGTTTCTAGGAGTGTGGAGGGGGGATTCAGATAAATGTCCACCTGAGATTAGTCCTTTGTGTTCACTTTCTTTCACGTCCCTTTGCACTCCTGCTCTTTGTGTTTTTCTCTGTATGGATGCCACGGCATGTAGAAGGAATCCCCTTACTTACCTCAATATGATGTTTCAGGTATTTCACTGTGGCAGAAGGTTAATAGTCCTCTCTGTGTATACTTTAAATGCTCACTTCCTAGATAGTGTTTCAGGGCAAGTGAAGTGTAATTGCTAAATAATATAGTAATTCCTGTTTTAAATGAGAAATACCGCCATTGTCCCCTGGTGTGTGAGTGTGTGCATGTGTATGTGTCTGTGTGTATGTGAGCAGACCTGAGAGATGAGGCTTCCACAGAGAAGGAAGCCACAGCCATCCTGGGGGACTTTGCACATTTATGCATTTAGGTTTTAAATGTCGTGTTGCATCCTGGGCCTTTTAGGCACTTGGGATTATGTATAATAGATGACCTGCATTTACAGGGATGCGTGCTATACAGATGTAAATGTTATTATAGCTTTTATATTTTATGTTCTTGTTGAAAGATCATTTTGTCTTTGAGTAATACCACCATTCAATTCTTTTTTGGTGGGGGGAGGGGGTTATCTTTAAAAGAGAATATGAAATGGATATTGCACATCATATATTTCTTAAAAGTAATTTGGAATTTTAGGGTCTGGGATTGGGGCTGACTGATACACTGCTGTGGTGAGATATGACCCCTGGAAAATAACAGCACCAGCACATGCCTGCATCTGTCCAACCCCATAATTCACTTTCACATTGGATTATGGATGTCTGCGTTCACTGAGTCTATCTTCCCTTTAGGTATTATTTCAGCCCTTTGAGATAATAAGGAAAGTTTAATTGCGTTGTTAATTGATTTTTTGCACAACATTATTACCTTGATTGATTGCAGAGTTGATGAAAATGTTAGACACAGGCAGCGTGGAGTCTCAGCCGGGCAAGGAGTGGGAGCCTTGTGGAGAATAGATAACCTTGATGTTAAGAGCTATATCCTTCAGATATGTCTTCCCTTGACATATTGATGGCCCTTGAAAAGGGAAAAGCTGATTGTATGCAGAATGCAATCATTAAACCCACTTCAGCTCACTGTTGATTAATTTGTTTTTTCCTGAAGGATCTAGTTATAGGGAAGGCCTCACTTGTACCAACTGCAGCCATTTCCTAGGCCCCAGATGGTTTAACCCTCTAGGTAAAGAAGAGAAGTAGTGAAGCTGGTGTGTCTGAGATGGTAAGACTGGCTCAGGGTGGGCAGAAGAAGGTGCTTGATGCTCACGGGGCATCCATCTCCTGGTGAGCACTTGCTCATCTACCACAATGTGTATTTCCTCCAAAAGCAGTTCATTAAAAGGTCTGTACATTTAGTTAAACTGTCTTTACACAGAAACCCTAGGCTGAGACCTAGGTTATATGATACAGTAGTTATGGCTTGTTTAGCAAAGCTTATTCTCCAGCCTCCAGTGGTGTCCATGGATGACACATGACAGGCATTTTTGTTATTTAAAACTTACAAAAGCTTACTCTCACAATTGGTGGATTGCGGTGTCACTGGTCTGTCAGTGTCTGAGTAGACACGTGTGTCAGTCAGCTTTCTGTCACTGTAGTTGGTTTAAATGAAAATGACCCCCTTAAGCTCAGAGAGAATGACATTAGTAGGAGGTAGCCTTGTTGGAGAGTAGGTATGGTCTTATTAGAGGAGTATGTCAATGGAGGCAGGCTTTGAGGTTTCAGAAGTTCAAGCCAGGCCCAGTGTAATACCATCTTCCTGCTGCCTGCCAATCCAGATGTAGAACTCTAAGCTCCTTCTCCAGTACTATGTCTGCCTGTATGCTGCCATGAAGACAATGGGCTAAACCTTTGAACTGTAAGCCAGTCCCAACTAATTGCTTTCCTTTAAAAGAGATGCATAGAAAACCATGCATCTTGTGCAGTGGATACAAAAGAAATAAATAAAAAGCAACAGAGTCACTTTGTCCCTCTCTCCAAGGCCATGGCTATAATCACCTTAGTACATGAGTCAGTTTTTCATTGTGGTGAAAATACTTGAGCAAAATAGCCAAATGGAGAAAAGGTTTCATTTGGGTCTTAGTTTTAGTCTATCATGGCAAGAAAAATCTGGCACAGAGGCTTATGGTGCCCAGGAAGACTAGGGAGGGAATACCCATGCTTACAGATTTTGTTCCCCAGCATTTGGAATTAGTCAAGTCAGATAGCTCCCTCATATTCTTCCCTGAAAAAACCATCACTTATTCATTTTCCTAATCTATGAGCTACGTCTCAGTCCCATGAGTTGACAGTCAACCATCATACCTAGCTTCCTTCTATTAGGCCCTACCACATCCCAACATCTGGGAATCAGTCTCTTACACATAGGATCATGGGGACATTAATGTTCCAAACCATAGCAAGATGGGCAGGAGTGAGAATCTGGAGATCACTAATAAATACAGTTGCAGTTAGATTCTCTTCCTGCCCTGAATGAGTTTTTCTTGCTATCACCATTACTACCAGGTCTAGAACCACTTTCATTGTCCCCCAATTCAGAGTGATTGACAGACTCTTCCTGCCTCCTCTTTTCATCCCACTTGGTCCATCACTGTTCTACCTCTGAGTCTTGGAATACTAGTTTATGGAAGGGACTTGGCTTTGCAAACTCCCACATGCAATAATTGCAGACCACCACTGCCTTCTAGGGAGGGAGGGCAGCTTCCTCTGGATCCCCATCAATTTTGATGCTTTTTACTTAGGGAGCATTCTGCCTTGTTTTGCCCTTATCTTCCCTCTGTGGCTGTCACCATCACTCATTTAGACTAATTTTTTAATTGCATAGCATTGTTGGAGGCCTACCAAAAGTTACATCATCTTCCTGGGGTCATGTGGGCTTCGAGGGCAAGAAGAGAAATAGTCCAGGAACACTCCTACCCCCACTCCAGCACCACAGAACTTCATGGTGACTGGCTAGTTTCTCCTGTCTGCCCCACCTCCTCCATTACAAGTCTTTCTTCTCCTCAACTAACCACTGGCTCTTGGGGAATGTAATATGCACAGTCTTGGCCCTCAATTACTGTAATGGCTTATAATGAGATTTTGGCCAAGTAGCAGGTAGCTGGTTATTACTTCCTGCTCACAGCATGGGCAATGTCTATGCTGTTAATTTGTGTTGCCAAATGTGGCTCAGAGCTGGGCATCAAACTGTCAGAGCCAGATGTATTCTATTAGGCTACGCTGGACAATGGGCAATCTTTTCTTTTTCTTCCAGTATGGAGGCATGTTAACTTACCACAGGGTGAATCCTGACAAATCCAAGCCAATCAAATAAATAGGGGTAATATCCTAAACCCTCAAAGTAGTACATTCCAGGGACAGATAACACCTGGTACCACCTACTGTCACTGATGTCTCTCTGCCTCGGAATGTTCCATTGACAGGCAAAAAAAAAAAAAAAAAAAAAAAAAAAAAAAAAAAAAAAAAAAAAAAAAACCTTCTTATTATTGCTGCAGAGACTGGTAACTTCATTAAGTTTTAATTAGACAAGTCCTAATGAAGACCTTTTAAATGTGCTTTGTATTTCCTAGGTCTCCATCTTGGGCAAGAAATAAGGTTCAGAAACTTCACCATGATTTCAATGGGCTTCTTTCTTTTGATGAGCACACAAGTGAGCACATATACACAGACACACATATATATGTTTACATGCACCACACATGGGAGAGGGGTAGTTGAAGACATTCGTGAGTAGAGTTTGTTAGTGCCGAAGTATTGTATTGTATTTCTGCCACAACAGACTTTTGAACATAAAATAAAGTTAAATATTTTTTAATGTAAACTTCTTCCAGTTATCAACAGATTCTCTTTGTTTTTCTTGGGGAGAAGACAATTTTGATTGCCTGGAATTAGGAAAGATTATGGTAGTGAAGACATATTTCCTTTGGATTCTAATGGACAGCCAATGCGCCCAAAGAGGGAACACTTTACCTGCTCCTCCAAAGGCTTGAATCACCACACATTAACTTGTTCTCACATCTGATTAACATTATTCGAGAGCTCCATTCTCTCTTTTGTCTTTCTTTCTAAGCAGCCTGAATTTATTTCTAGCAACTCTTTTGAGAAACTTCAGCCCAAGGAGGCAACACAACACAGCCTGCCCCCACCTTAGGATGGGTGCTCTCTAGAGGACAGATCTGAAAGCCAAATGTGAATGTCTTCTTGAGGGCAAAGGCAGCATCCCTGTTCACACTCTTCAGGTGTGTTCCTAGAGGGGCCTGTCAGTTTTGAGCAGGAGCAAAGACTGACTGGAAGCTTGTTTTCCCGCATTCCCCTTGCCCTATACTCCATAAATCATGGTTTTCAGGCTCACCTCCAGTTTTGCCTCTTTCCCCCATTAATGTGATCAGCCTACCACTAAAGCAAAACAAAAAAGGAGGAAAGTGTTAATGTCACAAGTATTAAGAAACTTTTTCCCCTCTTCTTGCAGTACTGGGGATTGAACTCAGGGCTTGGTAGGCACTAGGCGAGAGTTCCACCCAGATTTTGTTGCTCCTTATTTATTTTCAGTACCATTTGTTTTCTGGCTGTTATGGAAAGCAAATAAAACTTCCATTTACCCAAGTAGAATGAAGTAAGATCTTTAGCTAGCCAGACCCTTTGTGTCTCTGAACTTAAATGTGAATAAAAATAAGGTCATTTTTTTTTAACCAAAGAAAAGGATGGGGTAGGGAGGGGCTTTTAGGTTGTTCTAGAACAGTCTTTCTTAAAGGTGATTCTCCAGCATTACCTGGGAATTGGCCAAAATAAGGACGTTTCTTGACCCAAACTCAGACCCATTAAATGGAAAGTTTGGGGAGTGATTCCCTTGTAGGGCAAGTCAGAGAGCCAATGTCCTAGGGCCAGTACACCCAGCTCTGTGACATGTCACAGGTATGGGAAATGCTTGACCCAGAAGAATCCTAGGCCTTTTCACAAAGCTTAGAAATGGGACTACATCTTAGTGGGAAGCAAGCCCAAGGACCCATGTTCCATCTCTTAGGACCAGCATGCTGTGCTTGTAGCCCCAGCCTGGGGATTGCTGGGGACTCAGTGTAGCCTAAGGGTGATCTGTAGATAAACAGAGCCTATCTCAGAAGGAAAAAAAATGAAAAATGACATGTAAGGTTGACCTCTACCACCCCATACAAATTATTCACCAAGCACCTACGATGTAACCTAGGCTTCATGGCAAGTGTGGGAATCTGCTGTCTCAACCCTTTTGGGAGTCCAGGTAGAGACCTTGAGTAACATTCATTTGTTCACTCCAGTCTCACCACCCCAGATAAACTTCCTAATTGTGTCATCCTCACCAAAAATACTCACTCTGCCATGTCTATAGTGAGACTGTTATTTAATGGGTAAGAGAAAACACAAAAGCTTCTGATTAATTATGAGTTAATAATCTAATGAATTAACTGGGCTCAACCTTTCCATCGTTAGTCACATGACTGTTGCATTGAGGGAATGCCTGGAAGGAGAGCTGGAGTCCTGTCATGCTTACTAGAGCCATGGCTATACCTTACACCGTGTTAGTTGGGCCCAGAATCCAGGAATTGGGGTTTGTCTGTCTTCTCTCCCAAGGGTGAATCCCCTTTCTTGTTTTCCTCCCTTATAATTCTAGTCCAAAATGTGGTTTCCTAGACTTTAAAAACACATTAGGTTTGACATCTTTGGAAGCTGTAAATATGAATGCATCTTATGGGGTCGAAGGGCAGTTATTTGTTCTCTGTATGAGTGATGACTCAGGACCAGACATTCTGAAGAAGGGCAGGCAGTAGTTGGGTTTAAGCAAGGAAAGTCTGGCCTTAAAAGGAAGCAGCAATGATTTCTGTGTATTGACCCAAAGTTCATATTAGTCAGATAATAAAAACAACTTAAAAAAATACTCTCAGATAAGGCAACTCCATACCAATGGATATCATTGTCATTTTGCTTTGGGGACCATGGTGAAAGTACGTTTGCTTTTTCTTTTCCTTTTCTTTCTCTAAGAAGGGATCTGTCTTCATTAGTTCACATGCTTATTTGCATTTATGCAGGTGATATTTTAAAAAGCCCAACCCTTGAGCTAAGATTAATTATAGCTGGTAAGGAAAAATCAGTTCCTGAAATTGAGGCAGAAGGAACCTAAAAGTGTCATAGAGAGGGGAGCCTTTGGTAGCTTCAGTCCCAGATAGCCTTCAGCCCATATTGGGTAAACATGACATATTGATCATTACAGAATGTGTAATTGGTGACCACAAGCACAGTGTGGCTTTAATGGCCTTCCCTGAATAGTTGCCCTTATTTATTTAAAGAAAGCTGTAGCCGTTTCCTAACTGCATGCTGCCCTCTAGTGGCCATTGTTCTGACTTCAAAAGATAAAGTGGAAAAGATAAATGCAGAGATAATGGTGGAAGGAGTGCCTCTCTCTCTCTCCTGAGTTCTCTTGAAACAGGAATGTGATGTCTTCCCACTTGACCACTGTCCATTTTGAATGACAGCCGGGGTGAGCTCCATCCATGAGTCACACCTGATTTGTACCCCACCTCAGCACTCACTTTGGAATCCAGCTCGTTTCAGATCCATTATGCTCCGCTTAGAAGAACAGTACTCCTGCCTTGCTGGCTCTGTGAGCCCCCATTACCCTCAGTGAAAGAGTAGCAAAGGATGAGCCAAAGTCCTATTGTTGGTGATCTTTGAAGTTCTCAGGAGGCTCTGGACACCTGTGAACAAGATTGAACAAATAAATAATGCATTGGAAAAATAAGCTATAAAAGCAAAACTTACTATCCTGCCTGAAAGAGATTGATGCCTGCTTTTTGTCACCATAGTGAGACCAATCAGAACCTCATTTTCCTCTGTAAGTGAAGGACTTCCTTCTAAGTGAGCATCCCTAAATTTTGTCCCAGCTGGAGAGTTCTCTGATACAGTAAAGGAAATACTTTCAAAGAAAATTTAGCATTCTGTCTTAGCTTAGTAGGGAGTTCAGCAAAGAAACAGTAATACCTAAGCAGGGTGTAAGTAAACAGCTCTTTAGGACATAGGGAGGAAAATGATCTCTGCTCTCATTTTTACTTGGGACAAAATGGAGACCTGCAAATGCAAATAAATAAAGCTTGGGATTATATAAGATTTACAAATTTATTTCTGGAGAGGGACTTGCTTGAGCAAGGAAATAGGGAAACTGGATTTGGTTTCTTACTTCTATTATGTTGCTGTTTGATTGAAATATAATGAGTGTGAAGGTGAGAGGTAAATGGATTGGTGATGTTCAAAGTCAGGAAGTGTGCATTGGCTCTGAGGCTCTCCATGGACAGCCTGTTTACTTCTAACAAGCACACACACACAAGAAAAGATCCAAAGGGCTTGGCATGTGAGCAAAGACACTGGGGCTTTCCTAGTCAGGATTCTTTTTCTTTTCTTTTTTTTTTAGAAACAAGCTTCTTTTACATGTCAATCCCAGTTCCCTCTCCATCCCCTCCTCCCCTGTCCCCCAGGGAGGGAGAAGACGTCCATGGGGGATCTTCCAAAGTCTGCAATATCATTTGGTGCAGGGCCTAGACCCTCCCCTGTGTGTCTAGGCTGAGAGAGTAGCCCTCTATGTGGAGAGGGATCCCAAAGTCGATTCATACACTAGTGATAAATACTGATCCACTGCCAGAGGTCCCATAGATTGCCCAGACCTCCAAACTGACTTTCTCTTGAAGGGGGTCTGGAACAGTCCTATGCTGGTTTCCCAGCTATCAGTCTGGGGTCCATGAGCAACCCCTTGTTCAGGTCCACTGTCGCTGTGGGTTTCTCCAGTTTTTGCCAGGATTCTTGATGGAGACATGCATCTAAGAAGATCCATAGCATCTTCCACCTGGCCATGACATCCAGTGACACAGTAGTGGGCCTGAGGGTCCACTCAAAGGGCAACGATTTCTAAGACTTGTACACACATTCTCTTTTCTCCTCAACCATTCCTGAAGGAAAAACTCACCTTGCTGTTGGGAGAACGTGTGTTTCCTCTGCCCTCCCTTTCCTCCTGAGCTGACAAGCCTCATTTCAACTGCCCTAGGAGCCCAGAATGCTTTCCAGACTCTGCTTTATCATATGTCAACGTCAAGCTGCTCACTCCCTTGCTGAACCATCCAGCCTCCCTGGTCTAGAGGCAAGGATGCCTGCCTGTCACTGTCACCTCACTACTGATCCCTTCACTCTGGGGCTTTGCTTCCTTCAGGTACAGGGTGAGGCCCCGGCATTGGCTGAGTAGGCTCCATAACCTACACTCTCAAGGGAGAGGTCTGAGCCTCTCTCTCCTCAGGCCATCTCAGAAGTGCTTAAGCACTGAGGCCAAGCACATACTTCTCCTTCATTAAGCTGAGAGCCTCTTCGCTTCCTAACCTTCGATTTAGTGGCTATATCATGGGATCTGACTTTGTTTCCCTGGTGTTTACAGACAGCATTTTGTCACAACCCCTTAACTTGAATCTTATTTTATATCTAGAATGTTCACCATTGGGCTCCAGGTGCTAAGAAACAAATAGAAGCTGTCATTTAATTTATGATAAGTGTTGCTGGTAGAAATAATCAACGTGAGGGAAAACTGACAGCAACCTTGAATCTAATATAATTTATTACAGATAAAAACAATGACCCAAGATTTACATCCCAAGATCTTGAAAGCCACATAGGTGGAATTAACCTTGGTAGGAATAATGACAAATAAAATGAAAGTGGCCAGAAATAAACACAATAAAATGTGATCAAACTTTCTGAGAAAGTTCAAGTGCTCTTGTTGTTACTTAATAGCACACAATTTCACTGCAGGAAGTAGGACTCTCTTACAGCTAAATGATGGCAGAAGAAATGAGATGCCGCAGGCAACATTCATAGTTTGTAAAAAGCAGAGGGAATACTACCTGGCAAAGAAGTTGGTACCACAGAAGAAGGAGGGTGTCAAGAACAGAGGAGAAATGACTTGGCATTTAAGATGTGAGGAAGGTCACAATGGGGGAACTCACAGAGACAACTGACTTGAGCTCCTGGGAGTTCATAGGCTGTGGACCAACACCTAGGGAGCCTCCATGGGACCGACCTAGGCCCTCTGCATGTGTGTGACAGTAGTGAAGCTTGATCTTTTTGTAGGGCTCTTAGCATTAAGATCAGGACTTGTTTCTGGCATTTAGCTGGCTTTTAGGAATCTGTTCCCTGTGCTAGATAACCTTACCCAGCCTTAATTTGATGTGCCATGCTTTGCTCAAGCCCACTAGAGGCCTCCTGATTCTGAAGGAGTAAAAGGGGAGGGGAATAGATGTAAAGCAGGGGTAGGAATGAGGACATACAAGACAATGATTGATGGGACCACAGGACTGGGAAGAGAAACTGGAGTATATAAAAGAAATGAAAAAACGTTATTTAAATAAAATAAAATAAACAAGCAAAAAAAAAAAAGAAAGAAAGAAAGCAGGATAAGCATGCAAGCCAGTAAGCAGCACCCCACTGTGTGCTCTGTATCAGCTACTGCCTTGACTTCTTTGATGAACAGTGCTGTGGAAGTGTAAGGAAATAAACCCTTCCTCCCTCAAAAAGAAAAATAATAATAATAATAAAAGTGAGGAAGGAGTTAAACTGTCAAACTGCAACTTGCTATGCATAATTAGTGCTTTCTCAAAGAAAAATTACCAGGCAAGTTGACACATGTAAGCTAGAAGAGAAAACACCCTTGGGGCCAAGTGGCAGCATTCAGTGTCCACCCCTACAGAGTGGCAGGGTCCAGAAATAAGACTTGTATTGTGCCTCTCAAGAGCTTATTTGTATAATACTGGAGAAGCAGAGGGCGCAAGTAGAGGTGGGTCCTGAGGTGAATAGCTAGGACGGTGTGCAGTGTGTCCTTCTCAGTCATGGAGAAGAGAGCCAAAGCCAATATTGTGAGAATCAGCGAGGTTCATAGCAATTGTGCTACCCACTTTCAACTGAAGATGATGATTATAAACCAAGACACGTGTCTCAAGTAATGCCTTGAGTTTTGGTGGAAGTGTCACTTTTTCCTTCTCTACTGTCCCTGGGTCAAGTGGAAAGTTCATTTGACCTCTAAGCTGAGACTCAGAGGCCAATGGAAGACAGATATGGCTGGCATGGAAGAAGGATTTAAGTCTTCCTTCTAGAAAAACTGCTCCCAAGGACCCCCTCCTTCACTATTTTCAGAATCTCTGTTTCACTTTCGTCTTGCTACTTAGTAGCTTGTATTGAGCCTCATGTGGGACCCTGTAAGCCTGTAGGCCCTGCTTACTCCCTCGTGGATCCACAAGGGAGCCAGTAGCGGATCACATGGCTGACCTCAGGGTAGTGATACAGAGCTTTCCTCAGACCATAAAATGCAGGTGTTTATTCCTTTCTAGGTAGCACCTTACGCATGACTCCCATACAACAGAAGCCTGGACCATGCTTTTTGACGAATATTCCTTTCTGGTACATGTTGTTCACAGTTCTAAAGGCCAGATAACACACACTGAGATTGCTGTATTTTTGAGGGGGGAAAGGTGTTCAGAATGAAAATACCATCAGCATCAAAAGCCAGAGACCATTGCTGTGCTCCCCTGTCTCTGCTTTGTTAGGGCAAACATTTAAGCTGCCTACACTTTTTAAAAAATTGTTTGAAGTATAGGAAGGTCATATTAGAGATCTAAAGTATAACTGTACAAGACTGAACATTCTGAATTTGGTTTAGATTGTTTATACATATATAACTACTTAAATTTATTCAACATATTGCCATTGGCTTTGGAAATGGGGAAGGAAGGATATGGATTTGCATAGTATCCCATGGTTACCTTGTTCTAGAAATTTCCATATTGGCCCAGAAGGACACTACTGTTACCTTTTCCTTCTCAGTTCCCAGGCTTATCTACCTCTTCAGAACACTGCAACTTTTTCTGCCAAGGCCACATGGGTCTGCATCCTTCCTTTCTTTTTAGAGATTAGAGATCTCTGTTCCTACCCATCTCTGTCATTGTCTAGTAAGCTCCACAATCAGATCATGGTCTGTTTCTCAGTGTGGCACTACACTCCCATTCATGATAAGAACATTTAGGGTGGTGATTATTCTAAGTACTAATAATAAGGTTAAGACTTAATTTTTCCATTCTACAAATCTATGGTTCTGTCTGCACTCTCCCATCAAATACGAACTCACACCCTGATGGTTAGTTAGGCTCTCAACATGTTGAGTATGGGAATATGAGATGTGAGATGGGATCCCAGAGTTAGTGAGATGCAAGGCAGATGGTGGTCAGCACTCCCAGCTGCGAGTATGAACTTTCAGTTGCTGGAAAGTCAGAAGACACGCTTTCTGTGGAGAGTTTGGGCTCAAAGAGGGTCCCCTGACTCCATGCTCTATCATAAGGATGTGGGCAGATGGATTTCAAGACCTAACTTAGTACAGATTGGTAACATTGGGCACACCTCCTCCATAAGGAAGTATCACTCCAATGCCCCACCTCATAAAAGAAACATTCAAAAATACCAAATTGCCTATTTCACAGTTCAAGAGGATCTACAGTGATTATCTTCATCTTCATTTACAAATGGGGAAAGCAGAGAGGGCAAGGGACAAAAGCACATGGTCAATAGACACTAAGGACAGACAGTAGGAATGGGAAGCCAGGATGGAATCTGTATGGGACATGTAGAAGGGTATACCAGAATCTCCTTTTCCTGAACAGCAAGGATCATCCCCCTCCCTACCTGCTATGTCTCCAGAATGGTCCCTGTCACACAGCTTTGCATCCAAGAAAAGAGGCTAATTCCCACCCACTAAGCAGCCCCAAGGTCATAGCTTAACCTGCATAATCAGAACATCCATTGCAGAGGGTGGGAACATTGAAAAGATAAAGGGCCTCTTTAAAACAGATTCTTCCACACACATTTTTTTCATAATTATAGCTTTAAGAGCTTATGGTGATAGGAAAGCTGACTTCTTAAGAAAAATTAGGAGTTTCATCTGGCAGGAGAGGATTTCCCCAGGGGACAGTACACTGTAATTTTTCAGAGTCCCCAAAAGAAACCCCCACAATGACAACTGCACACTGGCCTGATGTATGACCAGCCTGCCTCACTTACTATGGCCAAAGTCTCATGTTTTAATTAAAAACACTCTGCATGCCATTAAATATGTTGTCGCTTTCCATTTCTGCAACCATAGAGTTTGAGGAGATACAAACAAGAGAATCCATTGCAGATGTGTCAGAGGCCATGGCCTACTGAGTCACCACTACCATGTCCCAAATTCCAGCCACAGAGAACCTCCCTATGAAAATACAAAGTGCAAACAAATGGCCCCTTATGCAGCATTTATAGCCTCTGGTGGTTGCTATAGTTGAGGAGAAGAGTTGGAGTCAGGACAGGAACTACCTATACCAGCATCTCCCTTAATTTATGAACAGAATCTATGACCTCACAAATGACTTCCTGAATAAATAAAAGTGCTTTGACCACATGTGGTTTGCACCAGGCTGTTTCTTTTTCCCTTCCTAATTTTTTTTTCTACAAAAGTCAGATGTTTGTGGGAGTCTCACCTGGTTGTGAGCTCCAATAGGGAATACATGAGAGGCAAAGCTAGCTTAACTTAAGTGTTCATATGTGACTCTGGTATAGAAGCATCCGCTTTTTTATGAGTGTCTGGCCTGAGCACCCTCATCCCCAGACTAGCATCAGCAGCTGGGTTTTATCTGGGGTTGCCAGGCCACCTCTGAGCCTTCCCAGAGCAGCCCCAGTCCACAAGAATTTAATTTTCCTTGAGTGTTTAATTCAAGGTGACACCTCCTGACATGTTGGTCCTCTGATCACCTTAAGTCACCCAGCTATCAGAGGGGAAATATCATCCCCTGTACAGCCCAAGGTGAGACTGACTTAGGTTATGTGTAGGCTCTGTCCTCTCGGCTCCCACAGACCAAGGCTACCAGGAACTTCATGGACATGGCAAGTTTTGGAGTGACGTGTTGAAGAAAGATTTCCATTCTGCAGGAGCAGAAGAGAGAAAGCCACATGCTATGGAGTCATGTCGGCTTGTGTTAGAGTCCCAGACAGTGCTCCGGTGTCCTTGGTATACTGTGGCGCTGGTATCTCTGTCAGCATCTCTGTTTTCTGTCACCGTGAACAATCCAGGGCCTGTCTCCAGCTCTGACAGTGTCTTTTCAGATCAGGTTAGTGCCAGCCCAGAGACCAAGTCTGTTTCCCAGCACACAGCCCCTTTGTTTGAAGTCTGCCCTTTTGTCATTAATGCACTCAATGTCTATTTAAATCTGACAGTGAGTGCAGTATCTGTTTTCCCATCAAGAGATCATTGACAATATTAATAACTCACGACTTTGCCTCATTTTCCAAGTGCTGACACCTAGCCATAGTCTCCTGCATTCATCAAACAGCCCCCTCTCGCCAGGATGTCTATAAGCACTCTTGCTTCCAGGCCCAGAGAAACAGGGCAGGTCTGAAAAAAGGACTTTTATCAATGCCAACCAGAGAAGATGTGTGCATGTGGCTCAGAATGCAGTCCCAGCCCATGTTCCAGGAACACTGTTTCCATCTGCTTGCATGAGGTGTAGAAATTCAGCATGGAGAAAGGTAGAGAGAAGATGTAGAATCCTTGAATGTGTGGGCAAGTTTACGGAGGGGCCAAGGGAGTGCAACCATGGCAGACAGTGGTGTGTGTGTGTGTGTGTGTGTGTGTGTGTGTGTGTGTGTGTGCACATGACTGCCTGTCATGCAGTTTGCTCATGAGAAGGACTATGCTCTTTATGATATCTGGCAGCCCTATCCATTTTTTTTTTGTAAAAATCCATGCTATCCCAGTACTGCAGAAAGAAATTAACATCCTTTGGACCATCCCTCCAGATTTGTGAGAGTTTGCTTGAATCAGCCAGAGTTAAGGCAGTGACTAATGGGATTTCCCATGCATCTGAGGCATGCCAAGTCAGACCAGTAATGGAGGTAGAATGTGTGCAGTCCAACCCATAGACCACCAGGGTTCTGGCATTGGTGATGATGTTGGTATAACTCTAAGCTCTACAAAATACAGTAAAGGGAACAGCTCTGTGCCAATAGCTAAAAGAATGGCTCACAAGAAAGATATGAGTGGGGTTTCACACAAGCTCAATATTTCCAGGCACTAGACCAATACTAAAAACCAGAAACTGGGGACTAGGGAGTAGAGGAGCAGGAAAGCCAAGTCAGGCAGGAAGAATGACCAACAATAAAGCTGTCCATGTCAACACAGCAACAAAAGAGCTAGGTCACAAATGATGTCACCCTGTCCATCTTCCAACTCTGAGAGCACCTGGGATCCCAGTAACTTTCAAATTTGCCTCTGACTATTCAAAGCAGGGCACATCTATACTACCCTTAAAAGTTTCTACAGTTTATTTTAATCCTTATTTACAAACAAAGTTGAGGAGATAGGTAGGATGGATGGTTGATAAAGTGCTTGTCATGCAAGCATGAGGACCTGAGTTTGATCCCCAGTGCCTACATTAAAAGGTTAAAAGGCAGCTTATAGCTGTGTACACCTGTATTCTCAAAGATGGGCTGAGCAGAAGGAACCTGGGAGCTTGCTGGCCAGCCAGATAGTGAATCCGAGCACTCAGGGCCAATAAGAGACAAATAATCATTAAAAAATGGCAGACAGCAATTGAGGAAGACAACTGATGTCAACCTGTGGCCTACACACACACACACACACACACACACAGAGAGAGAGAGAGAGAGAGAGAGAGAGAGAGAGAGAGAGAGAGAGAGAGAGAGAACACAAATTAAAGAGACACAAAACATATGTTCTACTAACATTTGATGTGAAGAATATAGCTGATCTCAAATCAACAAAGAATGGTGTGTATTGATGTCACTCTACTGAACTGATGGAATAAATAACCAATAACTGATGGCAAAGGGAGCAATCATCACAGGCAGGTTTGTGGCTCAAGGATTAATGTTTTATGGCTGTTTCCCTTCTTTGCCTTCTGTGTGCTTCAGAGATTTAAGTCCCATTTGTACTCAAACAACCATGTGCAGGTGAATTTTAAGTTATTTCTTCTAAAATTGAAAAGGGTAAAAAAGCAATAAATATTTTCTTGGGAAAACACTTTTTTGTTCTTAATAATCTTACAGCGTTTTCACAATGATTGTAGCCAATGTCCTGGGTATTTATTCTGTAATGTTGAGTATCAAACCTAAGACTTCCAAATTCTAGGCAAGCCCTATTTCTCCAAGTTACAGTCCTATCCTTTGATTTATTTATTTTTTTTGAAACAGTCTCACTATGAATTCAAGTTAGACTCGAACTCACCATCCTTCTGCTCAATCCACCCAGGTACTAGGATTACAGGCATGACGTCCATGCACAGAACTTCCATGGGTACTTATAATATAGAAAGACAGGTTGCTTGGAACACCTGTCTCTCTTCTAAGTTGTTTCATAGTGAAATATCGTACAATCTCCACAGATGACAACAAAGTTTTCTAAGGAGCCACAAATTCTATATGAAGTGGAACTAAAAAAAATGCATTTTCACATGAGAAATGAGTCGGGGATGCCTAATGCCAGTGGTACTCATTGCTTTTGGTACAGTCTTCAGTCTGCACAGCCACTCTCCTTTCATCACCCAGCATGGGCTTGAAGTCCCCCAGGATTTGGAAAATTCTCTCTGGAAGTCAACAATATTGATTTCCAATAAAGGACTTCAAAATAGTCACACTCCAGGAAGATTACCTTTCAGCTTCTACTTGAGCTGGATTCATCTGATTTAAACTTAATTTTCCCTTCTTAGAAACTAGACTAAGGAAGTCTGGAGAGGAGGGGGCTGTGCTATATTTCAGGGAACCATTTGTTAAATTAGAAAAGTTCTTAAAATGAAGAAATCCCACAAAAACCTGTTTATTCCTAGGAACCTGTACTCAACAGTAAAATTTTATTTTAAAAGTCACCTCTGAGGACAAGAAAGTACAGTATTTGCCACCAGATTAGCCATCATAGTGCCATGTCTGCTTAGTAACAGCTGGACTTCTGAACTATATGAATTATGCCACCAGTAATGATGTCTCTTTCTGTTTACAGGTGTGCTGGGGAAAGGTCGCTATTTTTACTATGGAAGAAACTCAGAGGGTAATAGGTTCATCCGAGATGACCAGCTTTGAAGCTAAATTCTCCATGCCTTTGCTTATTTGGTGACAATAAAATGAAAAGGCAAGAAAAACCACAGCCCGCATTGTGTCTCTCTAAGAAGGCTTTCAGTGTCTTGTGCTGACTTTGCCAGGCCTGTCAAGATCATCCAACTGCCTTAGACTGAGTGGTCACAGAGAGATTGACATGATTGCCCTTAAGCAGGTCTCATCCACCAGGGTGACAGACAGCAGTGGCATAGCACCAGGGCTGACAGCATGAACACCATGATAGATTGCCTGGTCTCTTCACTGCTCACAGGGGGACAGGGTCACACCTGGGGCCTCCTCAGGCATGCTCACTGACTGCAGTATAGTGATAGAGGCTCTCCCAAGCTTTCCTTCTAAGTCCTCTGATATCACTATGCTTTGGTCTTATTTTCAGTGGCGTATTCAATGGTACAGCTGAAGGGCATCCCCTTTAACCCTTTAGCCTGCATAGTAGACATTATATTAACCAACTCATCAGCATTGTCTTTTATCTTTGGCAATGCACTTCCATCATTCAAAGAACACAGCTTCTCAAACAAGTCATCTATTTATGTGTGGCTTCATAATGCAATTCCTGAAATTCCCTAAATCCCTGACTACAAAAGCATGTTGGTTCAAAATTTACTTGTCCTGAACATGTCAGTCACAGAGTAAGCCATGTTTCCTGACACAGGATTCTCTCCCCCAACCCCTACACGGTCAGCTATGCCTATGGCCATATTTACCCCACAGGCTGCATTGTCCCTTTAAATGTAGTAAGATAATGAAAGATGATGTGATAGGCCAGGAGGTTGGAAAACAAATGGAATATTGTAGAAAATACCCAGCAAACCAAACAGGTTTGATAGAACACAAGCCTTCAAGGTTTCCTTTTTGTCTCAGAATCTCTCAGGAGTCATATCCATGTCTTTAGCTTGTTTTGGTTGTTTGCTAGCACTGGATTATATGGAAAACAAGCACAACCATGCTAGACAAATAGTTGTCATATTGTCTACCTTACAGTTGTCTGGGTCAAACTACTCTAGAAGACTTCTTGCCTTTGACACAATAGCATTTACCCTTTCTTCTAGTATTTATGCTGTATTCACTTCCCTGAGTACCCTAGGTAGGACAGCAAAGCTTGAAATAGAATCCCTCCAAGTCATGGATAGCAAGAGAGTTGCTAGTACACAGTCAGTCACTGAGGACTCCGATTCCCTGAGCTGCTGGAGAAGGACCTGTCTTTCTCAGATCTAGTCCGTTTACATAGCCTCTGCCCTACTGAGTCAACACAGCCTTGGAATAACACATATCCAGGCTGGCAGGAGTCCCGCATGGAGATTACACAACATCCATTCATCAGTTTTTGGGAGCAGCTAACATTAAAGTCCTGGAGACCATTAATAACTAGAGATTATACAAGCCGCTAATAAACAGGGTTGAGTACCTTCTCTCTGTTTGATCTACACAACATCACCAAGAGCTAATGGTTTCCATTACTGCCATCAGGTCCCACCTTGCTTCTTTGTTTAGCAGCAGCAGAACGCTTGGCCCGTTGCATATTATGGGCAGCAAGGCTCCTTGCAAGGGCAGGGAGACTAGTCTGATGTCACATCCAATCTAACGGCACATAGATCCCTGTCTTCATAAAAGGCTTTAACCCTGCCTCAAACAATAAAAAAGCACTTGTGAACTGACCACAGAATTTTTCCATCTTTATTTTTCATACTTGTTTACTTTTCTTAATGTCAGAACCATTTGTATCATGTGCAGGAATGTCTCCCTCAATGTGAGCTTTGGAGGCAAAAAAAAAAAAAAAAAAAAAAAAAAAAAAAAAAAAAAAAAAAGGAAAGAAAATTGGAGTGAGTTATTGGCCACACTGTTTCCCTCTCTTTGGGTTGTTTGTTGTCTTCCAGAATGGTGTAATAACTTCAATTAAGATTAGCTTTAATTATAACTTACGTAAAGGCCATCATGGCAGTATATTCATCTTACTGATGAAATTACAGTGAGTTTTGTTTCTCTTAAGTAGGGATGATGATAATGAATTATTGTCTGGTTGTTTACAATTCCATTATCTGTTGAGCAACATCTGCCCTTCTAGAACTGGACTGTGGTCTGAATTGGCAGGGGAGGAAGCCCTGAGTCTTGTTTATTGAAAATCTGTAGGAATTTCCCAAACTGTGTTTTTCAAAGTCAGAAATTACAGGGTAATAAATTCATCTGAAGTCCAGACATGTCTCATCTGCCCCATTACACCTGTTTGTCTTCCTCACCCTGCTCCATGCAGCCTGTTCTTTAGGGACCACTCTTGGACAACCCTATCTCCCCTCCCCAGGCCACTGGTCCGAGTCCAGAGAACTGGGAGATGCATGGAATTTTGAAGCTGTCTGTTGCTTCAGCCAGTGAGGGAGATGATCTTTCTCCTAAGTAACATCACTTTACATAACCATTTGTTCCTAGGGGGGTAATGTTTTAGATTGTGGGAAAACCTATTAAAAGTACTATTACAATCATTTGCTTTTACCTTTACCAGCCTTGCTGCTCATAAACCTTCCATCTGTTTGCTGCTTTGAATAGAAGCACATTATTAAAGGTCATCGCTTAATCATGCTGCACATCTCCATGTTGTATGCTTTCTCATGTCCATGTGTGTTAAGGAATAAAAGAAAGCAAACTACAGACTGCATAAAAGGATGTGTGTGTGTGTGTGTGTGTGTGTGTGTGTGTGTGTGTGTGTGTGTGTTTATTTATGTAAACAAACTGTATCTTCACCACTTCAAGGGAAACCATCTTCCTTGCTCTTTCTAAGAAATAACCTGGATGTCTTTTTCTTCTTATTCACTATGTAGAGCAAAAACAACTTACATCTATGGAGCTCTTTCTTTTGTAACTGTAACATGACTCAGAACCTTACAAATAGAATATTTGTAAGGTCAACCTACATCAGCTATGTGTCACTGCCTGATGCCCAGCTAAGATGCTACAGGGCTCAATGCTACTCTTTATTGTTTCCCATCCACTGCAGTTCATACAATGTGATTTTTACTACCTGCATATTCCAGTTTTGTTTCCAAAAAGCCACCTTCCCTAAAGAAGGGTGTTACCATTACTTGACTCTGGTGTCTCTGGTTCGTGTGGCTACAGTACTATAATCAATCCTGAGTAAGAAAGGAAAAAGAGACCAGAATCCCAAAGCATGCCAATCACTTGCGTGACAACCAGGTCATTGAATCTTGGCCTAATACCCTGGTGTTACTTATGTTGCTTCTGACAATCTGTTCAGTTTTTACATGTTTTATTGGTTTTTCATTTAGTGTGAGTGCACACAAACACAGGTGCCACAGGACACTTTTGTGAGTGGAAGTCAAAGGACAATTTGCTAGAACAAGGTCTCTCCTTTCACCATGTGGGACTTGGAAATGGACATAGGTTTTCATGGTAGTGGCAGACATCTATCTATTCCCATAGAGCCACCTTTCCAAAAGCATTTATTTCAACACTTGAAGAATACCACAAGACAGCCACTTCTCCAACATCATTGTTTTTCTACAAGTTTCTCTGAAATTTCCCAGGATTGGTGGTGCTCCATTAGGTAATAATAACATAAATAGCAGTTGGTTAGTCTGTGGTAGAGTATTAATAAATTGTGTCATTTGTAAACATTAACACATCACTGTGTGAACATTTTTCTGAAGGAGAGCAGGATGTGACTCAGAGATAAACCAACTCAGGAAAGAATTATGCCAGGAAAGAGAGGTGATGTCTTATATGGAATATGTATTATGGGAAGTTATGGGACAAGGTGATAGGAATGGCAGTAAGTAGGATTATGCCAAGGGAGAGCAGGAAATAGTCCAGACATGGAATCTTAGTGGAGATAGGTAGGCTCAGAACAGAGAATAATGAAAGAAAAGGAGGATAGACAAATTTCTACCAACCCAAAGATTTTCCCATGGAGAAACATCCCTCTGCAAAATGAAGTCATGTTTGATATTATCAGATTCCACTGGATAAACTCAACAAGTTTCCCCACTTAGAATGATGAAGCAGTGTGGAGCAGATGTATTTGATGCCACAGGGATACATGTGCCCATGTTTGATGGCACACAGGGCCACCTCTGACTGATTCTAACGTGTGTCTAACAGCTCACAAAACCTACCATGTTAAGTTCCCCTAGACCAGCTAAGGTGAAAGAAAACAGTGTCTGGGCAGAAAGATGAGAAAGACATATTCTTGTGAGTCTTCAAAGACTCATTAGTTCAGACATAGTTGAATACCTAGACAAAGATGCCACAAAAATTCAGACGACAGCTATGACAACAACTGAAGCCATCTATGTGGGCAAAGAGGCTGACAATAGATTTGACTACCTCTTGGTACCAGAAGAAAAAAATATTTCATGGATAATACAGAAGATATTTAAATTCATTTGTGGATAACCAAAATTAACATAAGGAACACTCTAGAAATTATTTCTTGTCATATCAGTTACTCAATGTGGCAAAAATTCTTTTGAAGGGTGGGACTCATTCAGTCCTAAGGAATCCAATACCCACTTCTGACCTGCACATGTGATGCACATTTGTTCATACAGACACACACATATGCATAAAGATAAATACATATTTTTAAACATAGGAATGGATTTGAATTTCATTGAGAATTTTTTAGACTTAATTTTTCAATTCAGGTAATTGTAATGAGCGAAGCAAGACCCTAGTGGTGGACTCAACTGTAGCTTGTAGATTATACCAGGCATGGAGTAGCCAAATAACGAAGAATGAATATACATTATTTATTTACAAGGATTAGAATTATTATATCATAATTTAAATAAAAATATTACTTTTGATTCAACTTAAAGCCAGATAAAAATGAGTTTATCATTTAGATACAGAATTTTTTATGCTATTGTTTAACTTAATGCAGTCTTTTCTTGAAAAAAAATGGCACTCTAAATTTCATCATATAGGAAGATTTGTTTTTCAAGATTATGACAATAATGAAAACAGGGTTTTTTTTTCCTGCAATGTACTATAATTTAATTAAAAGAAAACAGTAACAACTACAGAGTCTCCTAAAATATTTACTTACTGCCTTGTCAGAAAACAAAAAAAATAAAAGTTATCAAGTCCGTATAAGTCAGAGGGAGGAGGGAGATAGAGAGAAGGAAAGAGAGAAGATGTTACAAGGTTTCTATTGCTGGTGCTTGTAAATAAGTTATTTCCTAACTTTACCCTAGATCCAAAATAAATTTGCATTTGTTGCTGTCATCACATTGCATAGAAACACACACCCATTTCATACTCAACAAGTTTGTATCTCCTTGTGGCCTTTATTTCCTAAGAATTGATGATCTATATTTTACAACTTGCTCAAACCCTGTTGTCATGTTCTCATGATGTTTCTGTTTTCTTCCTTTTAGATCTTCAATGTGAACATGTATAACGAATAAAGCTCAGTTTTTCTGTTTTCAAGTGAGAGACGGATTTACTGTCTTATATTTCCTTACAGAGTATCCACATTTCTACATCCATTCCCAATACTCACCTTTCTCTCTCTGTTTACATGCAAAGGCTGTCTTTCACCAGATGGTGCCTTGTCTATGGGGCAATAGTATACTATGCACTGAAGTTACTCAAACACAACAAACAAATGGAGAAAAACCTTTGGATTGAAAAAGTCTCATCCTTCTGCTCTATGAAGACAGTATTTATGCTGAGCAGTGGTGGTGCACCCCTTTAATCCCAGTACTCAGGAGGCAGAGGCAGGCTGATCGCTGTGAAATCAAGGCCAGCCTGGTCTACAGAGTGAGTTCCAGGACAGCCAGAACTGATTCACAGAGAAACTTTGTCCTGAAGAAAAAGGACAAAAAACAGAAACAAAACCCACAAAACAAAAAACGATTGCATTTGTTATGCTTAGTAAGAAATCTCTTTCAAAGAGATGACACCAGAGTATGGCAGTATCTATTTAATGCTTCAAGCACAACCAGAAAGTAAGTCACTGGAGATAAGACAAACTAGGTGTAAACACGGCATAAAATTATATTTAACTGTGTAAAATAGAATTTTAACCCAATTTGGGAGCAAGGCATCATAGAGTTACATTTATGAATATTTGAATGTATAATTTAAAAACATAGTATTGGCTTATAGTATGCTAAAATGATTTTAAAAACCATTTGCCCTAGTTTTGTCTATGGACCCTTTTAGCGGGCAGTATTATTGCCCCCTTTCTCTTGTTCATCCATGTGTATTTACCTAGGATAGGTAGTTTCTACTGTTGTTATTTTGTATCACTAGCATTCAATCAAGCACCACATCCATAAGTTTTATTAGGATATAGTGACAAAGAAATGCTGATAGACAGCATATGTGCTTCTAAAACATACTAGAAGTAGCTTTAATATTATAAACTGCCATCATTTGTATTGAAGACTAAGAATGAAAAGGAGTTCTGAACAGTTACAAACTAGCAATTGAATTTATTTCAGACTCACGTTTGTCATTGGTGACTGGTTCCTATAAAATACATAATAACTAATTCTGTCTTCCTTTCTGGTTTTGAAATATCCTTAAAAGCTATTGTAATCTGTTTCTGTAAAGGTCTACATTCACATATTTACTCCATAAGGACTTATTGGGCCATTATGAGGAAACATTGGCTGTCACATGAATTTCTGAAGCTGACTCTCATCAGGTTACTCCTCTCAACACTTGTGTATACCACATCTATCTGGGCTACCCCTTCCTCATGTGGCTTCTGAAGTCAAAGGGGCTCTCTGATTCTTCCATTACATGCAGAATCAAAGCTATGGATTAGTGTCAAAAACATTTTACATTTGTTGTACTCAATTAGAACCAATGCCAAATTGAAATAGCCATTTGCTATTAAAAATGAAAATAATGGTAAAGAGTGTGCAAATCTTAACATGGAACACACACACACACACACACACACACACACAAGAAAAAGATATCAATGAAATACCCAACAAAGAATTCAAAAGAATTAAAGGACTGTGAGTCAATGGAACTAGTAATACAATTCAAGATATAAACAAGAAATTAAACAAGGTTGGAAAATATCAAACACAACTCTTAGAAGTAAACTTCATATCATATATATATATATATATATATATATATATATATATATATATATATATATATATATTTGAAAGCCTCAAGAGTAGACTAGAGCAAGCAGAAAACCCTTTATTCGAAACATCACAATAAATAAAAAAATTGAGATCAGCCTCTGAGATGTGTGGGGCACCATTAAATAACAGATGCTAAACTTATATTAGTAATTTAATGGAAAGGGAAGGGGAGATCATAGAAAACATACTCAATGAAATAATGCCTGAAAAACTTATCTTAACTTGAGACAAATAGACTGCGTATAGTAGTTCCATAGAATACTGAAAAGACACAAATATAAAAGGTCTTCTGAGGGGCACACTAAAGTCAAAATCTCTAAAGTCCAAGACAAAAAGGGCAATATACAAACAAAATGAAAAAAAGGTGCTCAGTCACATTTAAAGTAATCTCCACTAGACTAACAATAGATTTCTCAGTAAAGAGTTTATAGGCCATAATGAAATGATTTGACTTATTCCAGAGAGGGACAAGTAAAACTGAAGGAATTCATCACCACCACATCAGCTTATAAAAGTATCTTAAGAGAACTCTATATCTAGAAACAGAAGCTATAATCCTGAAAACTTGGAAGAAGACACACAGTGTCAAATGGAGAAAACACAGTTATAGGAATAAAATTTTTAAATATCAATAGTAGCCTTAACTGTAAATGGAGGAAATTTCTCAATTAAAGATGCGAACATTTTCACTGACTAAAAGACACAACCCAATAATATGCTGTCTACAAGAAACTCACTTCAGGGATCCTGAAAGAAAAAGAGTAGAAAAAAATGTATTTGGTGCAAATGGAAACTATAAATGAGAAGGAAGGCTGATACCTACATCAGACATAATATACACTAAGACAAATGCTGTATAAAGTAAAAGAATATCACTTTATGATGAATTATAAATGTGTATGCACCTATGACTATAGTACCTAGTTTTATAAAATAAATATTATTCTATTTAAAAGTATATATAAGCTCCATGTAGTGATAGTGGGGACTACAATATCCTACTTTCACCAATGGTCAGATCATCCAGACAAAAATCCAAGAAGACAGAAAATCAGAGTGAAACAGTACACACTATCAAATGGACAAAACAGACATATGCAGAACATTGTATCCAACACCTGAAGATAAGGATCATTCCATCAGCAAATGGAATAATTCTCAAAAACAGACTTCATATTAAGCCACAAACAAGTCTCAGTGAAGTGCAAAATCAAATCACATAATGCATCTTTTCTCATCTCAATGGAACAGAACTAGAGATTAACAACCAACAAAAGTTTAGAAATTAGGCAAATTCATAGAGAACACATAAACACTGGATCATAGAAGAAATCAGAGGGAAATTTAAACATTTTACAGAGCAAATGAAAATGGAAATACAACATATCAAAACTTACAGAATATAGCAGCAAAAACACTAAGTGGGAAGTTTATAACAATAAGCACATATATCAAAAAAAGATTTCAAGTAAGCAACATAATAATTCATCTTAAAGACTTAAAAAAAGAATAAAAAAGCCAAATCCAAAATTAGCAGAAGAATTAGCAAGGATGAGAGCAGGAATAAATGAAATAGATACAAAAAACAAAAACAAAACAAGACCAGTGAAACAGAGAATGTTTTTATAGAAAAGATAAACAAAATTGGCAAAACTTTGCCTGGACTAACCAAAACAAAGCAAACAAAAATCTCAGAATACCATTGAGACTGGGGATATAGATACTTGCTTCACACCTTATGCACAGGGCCCTAGGTTTGCTCCATCACCAAATACTATAAAACAAACAGAATATCCAAGTAAAATCAGAGGTAAAAAAAGGGGACAGTATAACTAAGATATGTACTATGCCATGTAAATACAAGTATTATTAGAGATTAGTGTAAGTTACTATACACCAACAAATTGGAAAGCCAGTGGGAGAATGGAAAGTACCTGGACATACATAATATACTGAAACTGAGCTGATGAAACAAAAACAATGAGAACATATAAATAATGAGATTATATAAGTAATAAATAGGTTACAAATAAAGAAAAACACTGTATTAAATGTATTCACTGATGAATTTGACCCAATATTTAACAAAGAACTAACCCGAATCTCAAATTAATCCAAAGAATTGAAAAAGAAGATACTCTTCCAAATTCATTCTGTGGGACCATCATTTCCCTTATAGCAAAACCAGACAAGGACACAAAACCAACAAAAATGAACACAGATACAAAAATTAAAAACAAAATACCAACAAATTGAACCCAACAATACATCAAAGAGATTAATTGTGGTAATCAAGTCAGATTTATTCTAGGAATGCAAGGGTCGGTCAATATAATCAAGTAAATAGACATTACTTACACACATGCACACATGTATCAGTATGGTCAAAACTAAAACATTCCAAAAAAGTTAGCATTCCTGCATGATAAAACACTAAGTAAAGGATATATATTATATGTATATCAACATAATGAAGTCTATTGTGGCAAACCTCATTTTGACATCAAACCAAATGGGACAAACTGAATGGAAGGACATCTATTCTCACTGCTCCTGTTTAGTTTTGGTGATGAAGGTTTCAGTCAGAGCAGTTGGATAGGGGGAAGGGAGGCATACAAATAGTATAAATGGAAAAACAATCCATTCCTGCAGCTATTATGATTCTATCCATAGAAAATGTTCTTCAATACTATTCCATCAAATAACCATTACAACTGGTAACAAATCTCACTCACTCACTCATCTTCTCTCTCTCTCTCTCTCTCTCTCTCTCTCTCTCTCTCTCTCTCTCTCTCTCTCTCACACACACACACACACACACACACACACACACACACACACACACACACATGCACGCTCGCTCGAGAGAGAGACAGAGACAGACAGAGTCAGAGTCAGAGTCAGGGTCAGAAAGAGACCCAAAAATTAAGTAAAGTAGCAAGATACACTACACAGCACTGTACAAAAGTCCATAGCATCTTTACACACTGATAATGAACGAATGTGCTCACAAAACCTACAAAAGCAGTTCAGAAAATCTATCCCCCATAATATACTGAGAATAATTTGAATCAAGGAAATGAAAGTTACCTACATTGAAAACAATAACACACTGATAAAAAAACTTGAGCATGACATAAAGAAATGGAAAACAACTTCCCATGAAGAAGAATTATGTTAAAACATACATTCCACACCAATAGTTTATATATTCAATATAACCCCCATTAAAATGCCAATACTATTCTTCACAGAACTAGGCAAAATAATGCCTACAGAATGCCTAAAAAGTCACAGAAGCAACAATGACCCCAAAATAACCAAAGTGGTTTACAGCAAAAAGAATAAAGCTGAAGTGGTTTTCTAGACCTATGATAGAGCTATAGTTTTTAAAAAAGAAAAAAAGAACAACAACAAAAATCCACAGCATGGTAATAGCATAAAACCAGACACATAGAAGAATGAGACATACTAAGAGACTCTAAAAACAAATTCACTTATTTGCAGTCAACTGATTCTTCACAAAGGAATCAATTCAAACACTGGAGAAAAGACAGCTTCGTCAATAAATGGTGGTGGAGAAATGGACCCATATATGCAGAAGACTGAAAATAGATAGACATCTCCTACCCTATACTAAGATTAACTTAAATGGAAGACCTAAATGGAAAGACCTGTAACTATGAGATATGTAGTAGAAGAAAACAGAAGGAAAATACTTCAGGAATAGGAACAGCAAAAACAAAGCAAAACAAATGTGGCCATGACTCCAAAGTCACAAATAGGAGCAAAAGGTGACATGATTCCATCTAACTAATAGCTGTGTACAGCCAAGGAAACGGATTGCCCTTGCTAGTACTTAGTGTCTACTTGACCTAGGGACATCTGGGAAAAGGGTCTCTTGGTTGCAGAACTTCCTGGTCAGACTGGCTTGTGAGCCTGTCTGCAAGACATCATCTTGCTCCAGAAGGGGCTCCAGCCCACCGTCTGTAATCATCTCTAGGCAGGTGGGTCTGGGCTATAAAATAAGGATAGCCAAGCAGTGGTCAGTCAGCAGCTTTCCTCTTTCTGCTTCACTTCCTGCTTTAGTTCCTACTCAGACTTCCCTCAGTGGGGACCTGGAAGTGTAAGCTGATTAAATCCAGCCCCTTTCTCCTCTAAGTTGTGTTGGGTAATAGTGTTCTATCATCAGCAACAGAAGAGCAAACTTCAACTAAACTGTACTATATATATGATCCACTCTTGCTGTGGAGAGACATAAAAAGGAAATGGGTAGGCTACCGAAGATGTAGCTGCTTATCTATGATTAGTATAACACTAGTCACAACAGATAAGACAGAGAATCTCCTAGACACTTGATGGCGGACAGGAAATGTAGTATACAAAATCATACTTTAATGAAAATTGGCAGAATTGTAGGTAACTAGATTAAGTAAAATAAGCAGATATGAAAATGTTCTCTCTCATATGTGGGAGATAGCAAAAGTTGATCCAAATAAGATACAGCGGTTATTTGAAGCTGAAATGGAGACTGAGAGGGGCAGGATAGAGGGATATTGGACAATGGGACCACAGCCTAGTTAGAAGTAACAAGTCTTGGTATTTCTAAGTACTGCGGGATAACTTCACTTTACAACAGCTTGTTAAATATTTTATAAAGGCCTGGAAAAGAGGAGTTCAATGAATTCCAATGTAATAAAATAGATGACAATGCTATTTTCCCTGACATCTGCAGTCACAGTATACAAGTGTTGAAGTGTCATGTACCCTATAAATATGTGTGATTGAGAAGATAAATGCATTGTTCTGTTCCACAGAACTCTATTAGACTCTATTTGCAAACACCAAATAACATCAGTCTCTTTAATCACAGGAATCTTCAGTAGGAAACTCACCGTCCTTTTTCTTCACCCTGGATCAAGTAAAGACAATTCATCTGCTTCAGAACAAGGAGGAAGTGTGAGGCAATAAACCGGATTGAGGCTGAAGCAGAACAGGAAAATGAATGTCAAGAAGTAGCAATAGATGCTATGTAACTTGATATTGGGTGGGCAAGAGGTGCACTGGATGGTCAGGTGCAGTAGCGGGCCCCATGAGGGCTGTTTATCCAGTCATTTCCCTAGCCGTCAGCAGTCTACATGGATTAGCTCACAGCACACTAACAGACCAGAGCTCATAGGTGTGCTTCTGAAATAGGAGTTCCTCTCCTTCAATGAAACATGGAATCAAAAGTCAGGCTCTACTGTGATTTTATATTATGAACTATTATATGATATGAACATTATGATTAGGGAAATATTTAAGGAGAAATAAAAAGCAAAACAATATTATTTTTAAAATTCACTCTTTTCAGAAATTATCCTGTTTATCTTGGTCAAGAGTCAGAACTCTTCCCTACTGCAAAAGCTCCATGAGAAGCAGCCCCCTCTTTTCGAAGCCATACATTGTTCTGATGATAAAGATGTTGCTCAAAGTAGTTTTGAAACATCCCCTTTGGAACCAACTATAAAAAGCATAAAATAAATGAATAAACAAATACTCATGAAGGTGGTGGATTGGCTGCATCAGTAAAGTGCTTGATCAAAAAATAAGAATACCTGAGTTCAATTCTCAGAACCCAGGTAAAAAAAAGATGGATGCAGCAGTGTGCTTATAATACCAGCAATGGGGAGGGGACCAGTGGATAACTGGGGGGCTTTTTCCAGGCAGCCTAACCTAATTGGTGAGTACCAGGTCCCAATGAGAGACCCTGTCTCAAATCACATAGTGAACAGCACTTAAGAAAAGTCACCAGATGTTGACCTCTCGATTCCACACACATGTGCACACACTAGCTTGTACATGAACACACACACACACACACACACACACACACACACACACACACACACACGTATACATATACAAACAAATCTTTTACATATCTTAAAATCTTTAAGAAATCTTTGGCAAAATGAAGCTCACTATTAAGAAAGGGGAAAATAGCATAATTAACCTTACCTTCTGATTCATGTGCTGAAAATACATTGCCAAGATGAATAACCCCATATATTTTTATATAAATCTAGGATATACTCAGGTGAAGATTTTCCAATTCATCTGAAGACTTTACAGAAGCACTTAAACATAGTGTAACGAAAAAAAAATCAACATCCTGGGAACCTCACATCCTGACCTCTGCCATTCAGTCAGGTGTAATGGTTAGTTATGCTAGAAATTTAGGAAAGCCCCATTTGCCATGTTTTCATTCATCGATTTCCTTCTGCTCTATACACTCAGAACTAGAAAGTAACTAACTCACAGAAATCCACCAGCCTCAGCCTCCTGTGTACTGCACCACACCCAGGCTCTTGTATTGGCATTCTTTATCTTGCTGATAGAGATTTTTGGTGTTCCCACATAAAGTAAGGGACCAATTGTAAGTGAGTTTGAGTCCAGCCTGTTTTGCATAGGAAGTTCCAGGCTAGCCAAAGATACAACCAGAGACCCTTGTCTCAAAAATAAAGATTATAAACAAAATAATGCCAATATAGCATTTTCTAAAATGCAAAGTTAATGCCAAAAAAAGTTTGATTAAAAACTTTTGGGGGGAGGGGGTCCCTGCTCTGTCTGATAGTGCTTACTACAGTGCTGTCCTCATCATTTGGTTCTATCCTTTTCAAAGTATGAAAACCAGGGCTGCAGAGCTGGCTCTGTTGGTAAAGGGCATGTTGCATGAGCATAAAGGCCTGATTTCAGTTCCCCGACACTGATGCCAAAGCCAACATAGCAGTACTCCTCTGTAACCTCATCATGTGCCAGGGGAAGGGGTCATGAGAGTCACAGGTGGATCCCTGGAATTCATTAGGCAGCCTAGCTGAGACAGTGAAAGACCTATCTCAAAATCTATGATAGCAAGAGACAGTGGAGACCATCCAGTGCCAACCTCTGGCTTCCACACACATATGTCCACACACACACACACACTGTATACATAAACCAGGCACAAAACAGTACACACACACACACAAGTACACACACACACACACACACACACACACACACACACACACACACACACACACCTACACTCAACATCAAAACCAGAACTCCACATCCTATGTCTCAATTTTCTACTTATACCTATACTTGCAAACTTAAAAAAAAAAATCATGAAAAATTTTCTTGCTAATCACTCAGAACTCCCCACCTCTAGGTTTTTGGGGTGTTTTTCTTCCCACTTTAGCTATTCACTCTCATTTACTTTTAGCCTTTTTCATACATTTCTCCAGACTCATTGGACCTTGTTACACTCCCCAGGATTTTTACCTCCCTGTCTGCCTCTCTGTCTATTTGCCTGCGCATCTGTCTGTCTATCAGTGTGTGTGTGTGTGTGTGTGTGTGTGTGTGTGTGTGTGTGTGTGTGTGTTAGTGTGTGTGCATCTTCATATGTATGTGCACACATGGAGGCCAGAAGTCAACATTGGTTGTCATCCTTACCCACCCTCCATATCATCCATTAGTTTTTCTTTTTCTGCAGTCCTGGGGGCTTGAACTCATGACTTTGTGATGCTAGCCAGTGTTCCACTGCTTAACCAACCCCAGCCCTCAACCTTAGTTTTTGAGACAGGGCCTCTCTCTGTGTCTCTGTCTCTGTCTCTGTCTCTGTCTCTCTCTCTCTCTCTCTCTCTCTCTCTCTCTCTCTCTCTCTCTCTCTCTCTCTCATTTTTCAAGACAGGGTTTCTCTGTCTGGCTTCAAACTCACAAAGATCTGCCTGCCCCTGCCTCCCGAGTGCTGGGATTAAAGGTGTGTGCCACCAATGCCCAGCTGAGACAGGGCTTCTCACTGAAAATTTTGTTTGGCTAGACCAGCTGACCAGCAAGCTCTTGGGATCCCCTATCTCTACCTCCCCAGTGCTGTCACAACCAGCTTTTGTCCTTGGGTGATAAGGATTAGATTTAGTTCATTGTGTTTGCTCTGAAGGCACTTAGCTGAGTCATCTCCTCAGTCCCTATGTTCCTATCTTCTGATGACCACAATTGCCTTGGGTAATAAATTCCATGTGGAAGCAAATTCCATTGCAGTCCAAACCCTCACTAGAACACACCTCTTGGGAAGAGCGATGGAGGATTGTTTATCACTTTTGCTGTATACATGATGATTTAGCAGCTTTAACTGAAAGCCAGCTTCCCTAAACTGACTTACCCCAGGTTCTCAAAGCAAGACTGCATTTGTCCTTTTTTTGTTTTGTTTTTTAGTTTTTCGAGACAGGGTTTCTCTGTGTAGCATTGGAGCCTATCCTGGCACTCGCTCTGGAGACCAGGCTAGCCTCAAACTAACAGAGATTCGCCTGCCTCTGCCTCCGGAGTGCTGGGATTAAAGGCCCACCAACACCTTGCACATTTGTACTATTTTTATATAAACCATTAAAACTGGTCCTGATGCTGTTAGGTTTACTTGGGGACACAGCTTCCTTCCTCTATGGAATTTGGCAGAAATAAGAAAGACTAGAATCCTCTATTTATTTATGCTTTGATTTGAGAAGAAAAAGCCCTCATTTGTTTACCAGTACACCTCGAAGAAAGCATCCCTTCCCCTCAGCTGAGAAGAACTGGAAATGAGTGAGGAGGAGAGGGAGCATGAGTCTAACTATATACAGATGTAACAGCACATGTACACGTGACTGTGTATATTCACATTGTTGCCTTTTGAAAAATAGGCCTTATTTTTAAGGCAGTTTTAGGCCGAGAGAAAGACTGAGGAGACAGTTGAGTCTTCTCACTGCTCTTCTGTCTGTACAAATGGATACCCTGAGAATACTTTTACTTACACATCTCCTGAAAAACAAAGGATGGTGTAATATCACTGTAAGAAACACTAAATAGAGGGTAGAAAGATGGCCTGGTGGGTAAGGACACTTGCTGCACACAAATGAGAACCCCAGTTTGAGTCCCAGAACTCCTTGGGAAAGACAAAATGAGAAAAGAGAAAAGGTCAGGTGTTGTGTATGTATTCCCCTTTAATCCCAGTGGTGTGGGAGACACAGGAGACACCTGGGCCTTGCTGGCTGAAGCCTAGTTCCAGGTTTAGTGTCTTTAGGAAATATGTAAAAGTGTGACAGAGCAGAATACCTGACATCCTTTATCCTTTCTGGCCTCTCTACACACACATGTATGAGTGTGGGGCACATGAATACACACACACACACACACACACACACACACACACACCACCACCACCACCACACTTATTCTTTAGAAGACCATGAGGCTAGGATTATAATTTCTCTTCCTCTTTTACCCTGCAAGAATGGAGGTAGTTTTCATGAAGTTTGAAAATCAACCTGAATGAAGAGTAGCCCAAGTTGGTGGTTACGTTGAATTTTAATGAGAAATGCAGTTAAATTTTCAAATATTGTTAATGTACATTAGTAGCACTTAAACTTGTGAAACTATTAAAGCATAAAATTACACAGACTCTTGGGACTCCCTGAATTATCTGGATCCTAAATCTTGGCTTTAATATGTGAACAAACATCTTCTATGGGTCTCTAGTTTACCTCTTAACTTTATTTACTGTCTTTTGGAGGCTTATTTATAATTTTTATAGGACCAAATTTCTTAAATGTTATGACATATGAATTAGTGTGGTTCAGGGACAGTGATATATCTTAAGGCCTTCAATACCTTAAAATCATGGGAATTCCATATTTGTTTTGGAGTACTATAAAATTCTGTCTTGCATGGGCAGATGTTTGGCCCACCTGGAATTTCCTGTATAGTGTTAGAAGCAAACTGCTTGACTATGTAGCTGTTGTATTTCTACTTCATCTTTTCTCAGCTTTTTCACTATCCTTCTGACATTCAAGTTGGTATATACATGTGGAATTATTTCTGGGCTGTCTGTTTTATTCACTTAGTACATTGTTTAACAGTACTTTATTCTAATTGATATGACTATATAAGGTGTTTTTAAAAACTTCTTCCTTTCTGACATCAACTGTTTTGAAGGATTATTTATACAATACAATCATAAATGTTCTCATATTTACACAAACTCAATGCTGTGTATTTTTACAACCAAGAAGGAGGGAGAAAGGCAATGTTTGTAAAGGAAAATGAATAAACAAATTGTGGGTGTTTTTAACACAGGAGTATTATTCTGAAAAAAAAAAAGAAGTAGAAAAAGAGGGAAAGGGGAAGGAGTCAATATGTGTAAATTCAGGAAAATGCTGAATAAATGGTTATTTTGACAACACTGACTTAAAGAAATCTCTCAAAGACTAAAAGGTAAGCATGGATATGACACCGGTGTGAGACTGACATGTTCTCACAAGAGTGAATGCTGGGTAATGGCAGGGAAAGACTTTCAAAATTCCAATGGACATTCTTTACAACTCTAAATTCTATACTTCACTAAAATACAAAACAGATGTGAGATAAAACCTAGGTATTTTTACATGAGAAAGAGGACCATGTCCTTAAAAAATGATTCTACCTTTATCTTGGTCAGCAACAACAACAAAACCCTACAATTTTACTAAGATTTTTCTAGCTAGATAAAAATAGATTTCTGGGCTCTGCTTCAGCAGCTTTTGGTCATTGATTTGCAATGAGTATACTGTGACTGGGGTTCCAAGGATTTCTCTAAAACAGGGGACATTACATCACTATTAGGTCTTCTGATTTCTTGGGATGCAGAAATGATAGCTGTCCTCTCACCCAGGCAGAAGAAAACAGAAAAGGGGGGCTGAGAAATATGCTGGTGACAACAAAGGGCTGATGGATCATGTCTTCACAAGATTCTTTGTATACATAAATCTCTGTTATGTTTATTTCTGATTGTTTCCATATGCAGACGAAACTAATAAAAAAATGACAGGAAAGCTACTTAAAATACATGCTAATTAAGATAGAGTTGAACTTGACTGGTCACCTGATCATGTGACCAGTATCTTGACAACAATCTACAGCATTGAGGAGATAGTCAGCAAAGGCAAGATCAGGAAGACAGGCATGCAAAAGTCCTGAAGTTAATTAAAAAAAAAAAATCTTACGAGTAACATATAGACAAACTAGAAATTCCTGGGAAAACAAAAAGCCTTTTTAAATGTAATTACTTCATTCTGTAACCAACAGTAGAAGCACAGCTGAAAATGACTTAATTCTGAGAATCACAAGAAGGGAAATCATTCTAGAAATAATCACCATTTACTTCCACTAAGAACTTTAGTCAAATGATGACAGTCATCCAAAAAAAAAAAAAAAAAGTTTATCAAGGATTATTTCAGTGTTGGCCTTTTTTCACAAAGTTACCTGATATATGATGATTCCTTCGTAGATACACCTTCCTCAGACTGGGAAATGGTTGTGTTACACAGATGGTTGCACCAACATATCACTGAGTCTCACATCTTCAGTGAGATCTACTTGAAATGCCTTAGTTGTACTAATAAGCCTTTACTTAACTTGCTGGCCTTGTTTATCTCTTTCCCTTTATACTATGACTAACAAACTACATATACATTATTTTTCACTTCTACTCTCACAGACCTATCCTAGCCCACTGTTAATCACATCACGAGGTCTCATCCACAGTAAAAAGCAGAATTTCATCTGGCAACTAGGAAAACTTGTTTTTTGGTTAATTTTTGGTTTTGTTTTCCTATATTCTTGAGAAAGGAAACTGAAGAAAGAATGACTGAAAGGAAAGAGGCCACTGTGTACCTCCAATAGAAAACTCTTATGCAGCAGCGATCATATCCTCAGAGCACGTCTGATAATATTTTGGGCATTGTTTTCACAGATCACCTTGCATTCTCAGGTCACAAGGTGGGAGCTGCCAGCTGTCCTGGTATTAAGCCACCACATGAGCCTCCAGGCCTCTGTTAAGTGAGGGGGCTTGTGATGGACTAGCCTAGGGTAACAATGTCAACCTACAGCTGCCATGTTGCTGTCTTCCTGCCAGAGAGACTCAGATTTCAAGTGAATGGTTTCACAAGCCTGGGAGGAATGGATATTTATAAAGACAAGTTGTGTTGCAGTCATAGTCACACAGTATTGCCATCAGCCCAATGTCCAGGCAGAGCAGAGCCATGACTTCCTAGAGTCGTCAGAGCTGCTGAATCGAGAACTCCAGGAAGAAAGACGTATGAGTACGCAAGGTATAGGAGGGTCTGTCATCCTGGACCAGTATCCACATCTTTCCCTCCCTCCAAAGAAGATCTTTATCAGAGATGTGTGACATGTGATGGAGAGACATGCGGTCCCCTCTTCCCAGGTGATTCTAAGTTCTATCATGATCACAATTAAAACAAATTAGCACAGAGCCCTATAAAGTTGTGTAATCTATATGTATCATTTAAAGTTTTAAAAGATATATTTTATGTATTTATATATTTAAAATTTTTATATCTAATATATGTAAATTTTATCTAAACAAATACATATACATATATATATATATGTGTGTGTGTGTGTGTGTGTGTGTGTGTGTGTTATACCTTATCAGATCTGGATCCTTACAGGATACTTTATCCTATTTCGGTCTTGCCTTACTTAACATATGAGTTCTATGGTTACAATATTCTGATAACTAAAATTACAGCATAGAATGAGAGCAGTGTATTCCAATCAGATCTAATTGTCAAGAAACTCACCTCCCCAATTTACTATTTCAACCTTTTCCTGCCACACTGAACAAGTAAGCATTTTCTTCCACGTGGGTGCCACTGGAATATGTAAACACAACCACTATTCAGTTACTTTTGGGTAATTTGACATATACCTAGACATAGAAGAGAAGAGGGAACCTAACTTGAAACACTGCCTTCCTTAGATTGGCCTGTTGTGTGCCCCCGGGGGCATTTTTGTTTTTGTTTTTGGTTAGTATTTGATGTAGGAGGTCCCAGGCCACTGTGGGCAGTAACCAGCCCTGGGAAGGTGGGTTTGGGCTGTATCATAAAGGTAAATCAAGCCAGTAAGTAGTGCTCCTCTATGGTCTCTGCTTCAGTTCCTGCCAACAAGTTTCTATTTTGGCTTCCCTGGATGGTGGGCTGTCACCTATAAGTCATATAAACCCTTTCTTCCCCAAGTTGCTTTTAGTCATAATATTTTTTGCAAAACTATACTCCCTGCCTCCTGCACTTCTTTCTGCAGGAGCTACTTTGGCTCACAACCTGTACTTCCTCCTTATGCCATCAGCTTTGTCTCTTTGTGTACAACATTGATAACTGAGGCTGGCTCACAGTGTCACGTTCAGCCTCCACTTTCAACTCCAAGAACGATCCCAGGAGGGTGGAATAGGCTGAGACTCTAATTGCCCTGTCCATGAATAGCAATGTCTGAAGTTCTCATTGGCATTCATAGTCAGAATCAGAGATTATCGTCAGACTCTAATTTTCTTCTCAGGTGATACAGCTTCATTTCTAGCTCCACTCATGTGACCACTGAGGATCTGGGAAGTGATTCTCAACTTTACAATTCTAAATTTCACTTTTCCAAGTTTCCTAAGCTCCTGTCTCTAACACAATACATTATTTTCCGCATAGCACAGTACCTATTGGAATCCTGGGTCTATGATTCAAGGGTCAATGCAGGGTCTCTAACTAATTCCTCCCCGAGCTTACCTGGATTTCCTTCTAATCGCTTCCCATGGTTCTGCTTATGATGTCAATCTCCTACTGAAGGATTTACCAGCAAGAATCTCCTATTAAGATTTTAAATAATGCTTCCCACCAGGAGTCAAAAAACAATTTAAAAGAATACAGGATTCAAACACAGATGCAAATAGCTACTTTATGGTTGCTAAAAAATTAAACCTAAGTAGAGGGGATAGCCTTTGATGCTACTGTATAGCCTGTTGGCCAGGGCACAGTGATGGTACCCTGCTTCTGCTAGCTTACCTACCATCTAGCAACCAGAACACAATGTGACTTAACATAAATACCTTGCAGAGGGAGGGCAGGTGGGCAGTATGGAGGTCCAAGAAAGCCAGAACCAATCACACTACAGCCAGAGCTCATGCCTAAGTCAGACACATGCCTTGCTTCTGATGAGTAGAGGATATAACCTGAAGTTACTGTCACCATTTATAGGAGACAGAACAGAGAGCAAGCTCAGCCTCACTCTTTGTTCCTTGCATACTGAGACAGGCATTGAATCCATTACCCTTGTCAGCCTAAGAAGAAGGGCTGATATGGACACAGGTATCTCTTCTGAGGTGACATGACCAACCACAATCAAGTCCCTTTGACCATGCCCTTTCTCCATGACATGGTGAGTTTTTGTTCAAATAGATGACATAAACTTCTAACTGGGGGCTATTCACATCCTTCCCTAGTACAGCAGTCATGCCCCTTTCTTTGGACTTTCTTATTCTGGGAGACCCAGCAAAAATCATGATGCCAGACACAAGGATATGGAAGATACATCTGCTCTGTGGGTTTGTCCCTTACCCCATCCCTGCCCATGAAGCCATGTCCTTGAAGTGGTGCTGTTCTGGGGTGTGAATCAAGAAGAGAAAACCAGCCAGACCACAGGGTTTCTGCTGATGGTGTGGACTTTGACCCCCTTGCTTGTGGATCCTTGAGAGATACATATTCATGTTACTGTTCCATCTATTTTTTATCCTTAACATGAGATTTGAAGTTTGGGGATATGACTTAGTGGTAGAGTGTCTCATATACATAAGTCTGGGTTTGACTCTCAGCACCAAACAGCAACCAAAACAGACAGACAGACAAAACAAAATTAACAACAGTACCAAAAATGAAAAAATGGTAGCTTTTTTTTTCATTATTACCATTACCTGCAGACTTTTACTATAACCACAGGATCTTACTATCTTTACTTCTCTGGGAGTACCTAGTTCTTCCAACGTAAGCAAGTTCCTTGGAAGTGCTTCCCATCTCCCCCTATTCCAACCTAGAACCATGAAAGTATAGAAAACATCTCAAAATATCTCCCTGATAAGCTTTGTGTCCCCCCATGTTCACTGTCTCAGAGAAGTTGTCACATCATGGACAAAGATGATACCCACCTGTGCTCAATTTCTACTTGTGGCCAAAGATGAAAGTCTGAGTCACGTTACTTCTTCACAACATGGAAATGCCTTGGCATCCAAGGAAAATTGGGTCTAGAACCCTCAAATAGTCAAAATATGAAGCCCAATTCCCTTTATAAAATGAAGAAGTGATGGTATATAAGTATATGCATCCTCTCAGATAACACACAGCAGTGCTGCTGTGTAATTCATTGTTTAAAAAATGAAATGAGAAAATGTCTATGCTTGTTTCAGACACAGAGAATTGTTTGTATTTTTTGCTCTGAGGTTTGCTCAAGCAATGGCTACCTATCTACTATATGCAAACAACTGACTAGAGAAGGCACATGCATACCAATTACCCAACACCTCACCAATTTTTGTACTAGAAAGGTAGCTATTATTAGCAAAGTAATTTTTATAAACACAATCTCATTTGGGCCTCAAAATAACCTCATTAATAAGCCCACTTATGGTTGGAGCCTTCTATTTTATATCCAGGAAGTGAGAGACAATGAAGGAGAGTCATTTGTGCATAGCTTAGATGAGAGGCGTGGGGGGGGAGCAGACTGGGCTCACCTCATGGGATGATGCAGCCAGCTCTTTGGAATCTGTCTGCTCCACTTTCCCAGGGTGCTTCAGCCCCCAGCAGAATTCTAATGTAGCTGGCAAGACTTTGACCACAGCAAGGCAGATGAACCAGCCCTGGCTGAGTGTTCTCTGCCTTGGAGTAGGAATATTGCTCTAAGTGAATGGAAGGAACTACACACCATGGGAATACACATGTTATGACCATCCGTGTGCAATACAATAATAAATGGCACAAAAGGCTTGCTTAGCACTGTTGAGGCAAGAGCCAGTTTTAATCCTACTGGAAGCTGGAGGTGAATTGGTTGAGTACCTCAGTTACCTCCACAAAAATACCTTCAGAAAATTGATATGAAAAGAAAGGTAAACAAGGTACCCATTTTGTCCCCAAAGGAAAAAAAAATCAGATGAAACAGAACAGAGCATGCAAAAATGTGGAGGTTTAGCTTTAAGATGTATATTTAACTAACCACTTATTAAAATGAAAGCATTATTATAAAGGAGAAAAAGAAAGACCATAGACTTCTAAAACCATCACTCCTGGGGATAACTTGCATGTCAAATTATTCCACTTTGATAGAAAGAGCAAGGAAATGCAGAATAACTCATGTGTACAGATAGCTCAAGAGCACCCACCCATCTCCCAAAGCAGCACATTTCCAAAGGGCAGAGATAGCCCCGCACCATGCCTCTTTTGTTTAATTTCTTCTTGATGCATCATTCTCCAAGGAGACTGCTCGAGTTCTCTGTCTCCCACACTGTTTTCAAACCTGGTTACCACTCCATGCATTTCTAAATGACAAGGCAACTGGGTCTCAATCTTCATATATATAGAGAAAACCCAAACTGACAGCTAGAGGAAGCAGAAGGGGGAAGGCGCTACCCACCCTTCCTTCATCCCAAATGTCATTTCTCCTTTGCCTGGGCTGTGCAGGCCACATTGATGAAGAAAGGAGCAGACACTTGAAAGTTTCTGACAGGTGTCATGGGTGTAGATACAGAGTAGCCACCAGGGATGGAGCTTGACATGACAGTGGCGGAGCCATCGAGGCTGGCTTCAGGACACACAGAGTTTGGTGGATGTCAATTCTAATTTTCATCATACCCCAACTTGAGAATGGTGTCTACAAATGGACAAAGCCAGAGGGAAGTAAGTGTTCAGAGAACTTTTCCAACAACATGCTAAACAAATGATGCTACAAATCCACAGCAATGTAGAATGCCTGCCCTGGTGGATGCCTCCATCTTTGGGCAGTTAGAGGGGGATGTAGACATGGTCTCACTGGTTACCAGTGTTTATTTGCTCTCTGTGTTCTCATTTTACCCTCTATTTCAAAGGCTTCAATTTTCAAGTTCTTTTCCACATTTTTGGTGAGTTGCTAACATTCCCTACAGCCTGATATTCTGATCATTTTAATATAGCAGTTTCTGCTACAGATCCTCTAGGATCTAAATATTTGGCAAAACCTCTTCCCTCTAACCCAGTCAGAAAATGATTTATAATGGTAGGTCAGAATTGGCTTCTTGGAAACACAGTGCAAAATAGTTTCATAAATATTGCTCTCTTGCATTATTTTGAAATATTACTTCTTTTAATTTTCTGCCAAAGTCAAATATTTCTGCTTAATAAAAATCCACAGGCAGGCTTCCTACTCAGCCAAAGTAACAGGTGGTACCCAAGTTCACCTGGTGGGAGAGACGCTCTGATTATCTCCAGCCCAAAAGTGAAGGTAGCTGGTGTTGGGGCATGATGGATAACAGCAGGTGTGTGGATAGTCTTTAATCTAGACTCCCAGCCTACTAACAGGATATATTTATTTAATAGTTCTTAACTCAATATATTGGCTTGTAGTTAAGCATTTTTAAATAGCATCAGGATTTGGTAAGTATAGTCATCTATTTAAAAATAAATAAATAAACTTGACAAAAATGTGATAAAATAGTCAGTGGCACATATAAGCTCTAAGCTTGATTTCTACTGAAAATTCCTTGAGGCCCTGAACATGGTAATAAATCAACTGTAGTGTTGGTCTCACCCCCATAATGCCATGAGTCATTGCTGAACAGAATTCTGGTGTCACAGTGACCCAAAGCACTCTGGAAATTTGCAGAAAGCATGCCAGGAGGAAACATTTTTATGTAATGTTTACTGTGGAATGGTGAAATGAGTTTACTGTTGTAACTCACATGACAACTTCTCTGCTGTTGCAACACACTTTGATAAAACACAACTTCATCTACTTCCTGGTTTTATACTTGGGGTTGAGGAGTGGCTCTTTCAACAGAACATCTCTCTAGGGGTCCTGTCTGTCAACAATGATGGTGTCAGCTTGTGCCTCTACCTGTGCTAGCAACTTTCATTATTTAAGCTTCAGTAGGTTTTATTACAAAAGAGCAAAAGTCTAACTCATTCTCAATCCCATGCTCAATAGTGTTTACTGATGCTTGTTTCTATTCTCCTAAGGGTATATTTATATGAGCAAAAGTTTCTTAATTTCATGTGCCAAATTTCAAACCTTTTTATTGATTAATGTTCTTTTGGATGTATAAAAATACTCACTTCATCACACATATCCTTTCAGATTTTTATCTTCCAGTCTTATTATTTGCCTTTAATATTTAATATAAAATCCACCTAGAATTTCAAAACTATTTGTGCTTTAATGTTAGTGACCAAATTGTATTAAATAACTAGAAAATCTGATTATTTGACATCTAATGAACTGTGGGTTTTTATTTTCCTTCCTTCCTTCCTTCCTTCCTTCCTTCCTTCCTTCCTTCCTTTCTTTCCTCACTAAAATCTCAAAACAAACTCTTCAAGGCTCAATAATTACCACAGAGAATTCCTTTATACATTCAAATTAGAAGCAACTACATCACATCAACTCTTCAAGATAAATGAAAATGTGAGTGAAGTACTTGGAACCTTGTTTTGCATGGTATGTATAATTGACCCACAAATATAGAGGAAAAAAAAGCTACACTAAAGGCATACTCTAGACAAATTATCCACAAATGAAATCTAAAGCATTTTAATTTTTTAATTTTTAAAATGAAAAACTTAAAGCTTAATGATGTTTGAAAACGTTTTAACAGCTGAGCATGGTGGGACAAGCTTTTTATTCCCTGTACTCAGGAGACTATACTGCTCAAAACATGAAGAACATGAAGTTGGAGTGCTGAAGAAATTCCAGTAGGGGAAAAATGCATTAAGTCCTTTTCTTGCTTTAATAAGTGGGCTTTCTCCAGATACCCTTCACCCAGCAGTCAGCATGACTTTAAGACTATTATTTATAGGGCTGGGATATAGCTGTTAGAATATTCACCTACCACACACAAGGCACTGGGTTTGATCCCAGTACTACCTAAAATTGGGTATGTCAATACACACCACTAATCCTAGCACAAGTTCAGGGTCATCTGAAGCTACACAGAGAGTTCAAGCAAATTGGGGCTATATGAGGTGAAGTGAAAACTAAAAAACAACAAAAAAACTAAACTTAGAAAGAAAGTAGATGAAGGCTCAGTGTTAGACTAAGGTCACCCTAGTAAAAAGCTACATGGGCTGGACTTTGAGTAGAGATCATCAGAAGAGTTTTCTGTCCTATAAACTTGCCTGATTTCCTACGCCTGGTACAGGGTCAGCTCTTGGAATGTAGCATGCATTGATGCTGGATCAAAAGGCTGCTTCAAGAGCAAAATCCTTGCCTCTACAACAGAGACTTGATTTGATGGTTTCTGTCTCTGTCTTAGTTACTTTTCTGTTGCTGTGATAAAATACCATGACCAAGGCGATTAACTAAAAGGAAGAGTTCATTTTGGCATTACAGTTCCAGAGGGAAGCATGACAACAAGTAGTAGGCTCAGGAACAAGAAGCTGAGAGCTCACATCTTGAACCACACACATGAAGCAGAGATGGATGGATGGATGGATGGATGGATGGATGGATGGATGGAGAGAGGGAGAGAGAGGGAAAGAGAGGAAGAGGGAGGGGGAGAGGGAGGGAGAATTTGAATTGGCTCACTACTTTTATTCTCAAAGCTTGCCCCACCCAGTACATAGTTTCTCCAGCAAGGCTGCACCACCCAAACCTCCCTAAATAGTGCCATGAACTGGGGACCAAGTGTTCAAGAGTCTGAACCTATGGGTGATACACTCATCCACTATAGTCCTCAAGAATGCTCATTGTTTCTGGGTCAAATATCATATTCAAATCCTACAAAGACTCTTTCAAAATGAACTTCCCCTCCCAGACCCCAGAGATACTTCATATTACTGCTGCAGGGGTATTTCATTTCCTCTCCTTCTTCCCATACCCTAACTCTCAGTTAGAGAAGGGACCTCAGAACAGACAGGGCTCCAAGCACTCCAGGCCTGGGTTAACTGATAGAAGGAGCTCATGAACACAGAACACAACCACGTCTTTACCTAAGATCTTTATTCGACCAGCATGTCCTGCAATGCTATTACCCATTGTAATGATGAGTGATTTCACAGCAATAAAAATCTGGAAAACAAACCAGAACCACCAGCTTTAGTTTAGGGAGGTAGCAGGACAGAGCTCAGGATGGAAGGAAAATCTTAATATTGGTTGCGAAGACAGAAACCCTCCTCCCCATACCCTTAACATAATCACACCGTTGTTCCCATATTATAAAATGATAGAGTACAACATGGCTAAATACATCACTTATTTGCCAATACTAGGTATTGGTGTATCAGTCTAACTGGCAGTGTGGCTGCCTGAGGTATTGATTGTACTGTCTAGTAGTTGAGAGAGATGTTATCTTGATTAATTAGAAGTCAAAAACAAATGCATCTTCTATAATATCTCTGTGGCATTCACCTGAAAAAAAAACCTACAAGTGTCTAGGAAATGTTGGAAACTTAAAAGGACAGAGTGAGAAGGTGGCAAACCACATGTCCGGAGCAGAGATGATGCCTGTGAACATACAGCGAGTGGGTGTAAGCTTATCAGCAGATACATACTCTCTTCCTTTCATCTGCACCTTTAGGCTTATGATGTACAAAGAGGAAACACACCTAGAGTTCAGGAGAGCAGCCTTCTTTTCTTGGCTACATCTGAAGATCTGCCTCCTATACCAACCCAAAGACAAGTAAAAGGTCAGATATGGGGTTTTCATTGCAGGAGGCCACATGGAAGCATCCAGTAGATAATTTCCATAGAGTGTTAAGCAGTATTGTTGTGTGTTGGGACATGGTTTCATGTGTCACAGGCTGGAGCAGTCATGGGTCTTGTAGCCAAGGATAATCCTGAACTCCTGATCCTCCTACCTGGTTTACATGATTGATGCTGGGATCAAATCCAGCACTGTACCAACTGAGCTGCATTTTCTGCTGGCAGCTAATATTATTGTTCTTTTTGTTTGTTTTGTTTTATTTTTGTTTTTGTATTTGTTTTGTTTTGTTTTTTGGACAGGGTTTCTCTGTGTTGTTTTGGAAGCTGTCCTGGAACTAGCTCTTACAGACCAGGCTGACCTCAAACTCACAGAGATCCTCCTGCCTCTGCCTCCTGAGTGCTGGGATTAAAGGAGTGTACCACCAAAGTTCTTAAAGAAACCATCTGCATGTATTTTAAACTTTGGCCAAAGATGAGGACGTTTCTCTAGAAAATTCAAAACCATTTAGAAAAGAGAAATGTTTCAACATATTAAAGAAGCATCACAAAAAGCTGACCTCAAAATACCAAGCTACACAGCATCATAAACTATAATATTGACAAAAGCCAGGAAGACACCCACCTTTCTTTGGAATCTGTGAGTCCTTTTCTGTAAAGCCGATCACACTGGGTTGTTTTTCTCTATGATCTAAAACTTTCAACAGTTCCTCAACTTCAACACTGCCGATATGAAGAAAGCTAACTGGAAGCTACTTGCCATTGTGAGCACAGTGAAGGCTGAGTTATGAGTAGACCTGGAAACATTGTGTCAATAAGTAACTGCTCTGCCATTGTGAATGATTAGACATTTGGAAAATAGCATTGTTAAGCCTTAGCATCCTATTAGCTGTCATTGATTTGGTCAGCATGTATTTATTGGGATGAGGAGACAATGATAAGAAAAAAAAAATATGTACTGTTCCCCTGCTTCCTTGTAAGGTAAAGAAGCCATTTGAAAGTCCAAACTGTATAACTGGAAGACTGTTTGAGTCTAATTTTCATGCCCAGAGTCAGGATTCTACTCCATCTTTGCAACTCTTTCATCAGTTTCCACATTAGCCCAATAACTCAGACCAGATCATGGCTTGAAGTTAGTTCATCCACTCAACTGCTATCATTAAATTCCTAGTTGGGCCATGGCATTTGGGCCACAAATCTATAACATAGCAGGGGATTTGATCTCTGAAGGTTGTCAGGGAAATCTACAACTCTATTCTGGCAAAATTCTCTCAGTTTTGAGAGAGTACAGCATTGAAACTTTCCCTGCTAAGGAAAGTGTGGGGACTGCATATTACCTTATATTGTATTCTCAACCCATTGGCTTCAGTGGTCCTACACAGTTAATAAAGGAAGGAAGGAAGGAAGGAAGGAAGGAAGGATGGAAGGAAGGAAGGAAGGAAGGAAGGGAAAAACAACAGTCCAAAAGGCTGCCCTTGGTGGCATAAGCAGAGTGTTTGAAAGAGGCCGTTTTTAAAGCTTCATGTTAAATTTATGCAATTCCTTTCCCAAAGAATATATGGAATGTTGCTGGAGTTTCTTATTCTGCCAGGTCTGGCCACCCCTCTCAGCCCCAAATAAACACAGAGACACTAGATTAATTATAATACTGTTGGCCACAGGCTGGGGCTTCTTATTATCTAGCTCTTTTTTAATTATTAACCCATTTCTATTAATCTATTTATTTCCTTGTGGTCTTGGCTTATGCCTGGATCTGCTTTTCCTTTGGCCGCTACATGTCATCTTGTACTATCTCTCTCTGCCTACCTTTCCCAGAATTCTCCTTTCTATCTCCCTGACTATCTTCCTGCCTCTATTGGCCAACCAGAGTTTTATTCACCAACAAGTAAGAGAAACATATATACAGAAGGATATCCCCCATCTGTGGAGTATGGGGCATGTACATAGTTCAGCTACTTAATTACTCTCCTAATTCTAGTGAGAAAGGGGCTTCATAAAGGTAAACTATTCTTTGATTATTGAAGTCATTCATTAAAAATAAGGAGCACAACTAAAAAGTCTAACCCACATATTAGATAAACACTCCCAGAGAGGCCTCATCAGTACCTCTAGCATCTATTCAGATCTCCATGATGTTTTAGCTCATTCAATAAATGGGTAATGACTATAGCAACCACACCAACCTTCCAGTTCATGAAGGATACAGGAAAGACCTTTCCCAATATAGGTCTAGCATCACTAGTGCATGAGAGCTCCCAAACATGACATTGTAAGTGAAAAATTCCACACCATGACAAGCATACATGAAATTAAACATTGGGCAGCATTCTCTTTAGGCCATGTGGTGTAGAGAGTATGAAGTTTAAAAGAACTTTGGGCTTAGACTCAAGACCCATCCCCAACACATCTCATGTATGTACAAATGTTACCCAAAATAGGAGATCTCAAACTCTTAGGGCAACCAGCCATCTGAGTATGCACAAACAAGCCTATGTCAGCACCAGTGGTTCTAATCCCATGAAATCACATATTCCTTTGCAGGACAAGTGTCACTGCTCTGCACTATGTCAGTAACCTGTATTTGTCTAGCTACACAAGTGTTTGGTGTTAGAAGAAAATATGCAATGCTTAAGATTCCAGAACTCAGATTTCACACAGTTTGTCTTTCTTTGGTTGCCTAACAACATGAAAAATCAGACCCTCAAATTCAGACAATGTCTGTGTCTTGGGGCACAGCACCTGAACCCTCTCCCACATGCTTAAGTAAAGATTCCTTTTCTGAAACCTTCCTTCTCTCATATCCTTGCAGTAGTTAGATGATAGCAAATCCTGAAGTACCTAGAACTTCCCAAATGTTCTGATTCATCCAGATTATATAAATACAGACCCAGAGTTCTATAAATATAAACACAGTCAGCCTTCAGGAGTCATGGGGTGTGGTTTTTCTGGACTCTGCAGAGCTTGTGGACATTTAACTTCTCATACAGATTACCATAACATTTGTATGTAACATTAGCTTACCCTGTTGTATCATTTAAGCCATCTTGATATTACTTCCAATAACTAATACATTATCAGGGTTGAACAAATAGTTGTCGCACTGTATTGGTTGGCAAGGCTGTAAAGAAAACAAAATCTAGATGTGTTGGATACATATATCATCCAACCTGCTGATGACATGTTTTGATCCTCAGTTGACTGAATCCATTAATGTGGGCCCTGCACATGCAAAGGGCTTGCTATTCACATTAGTTCTGGGCTAGCATTCAAGAACACCAAGTAGGGAGAACAAAGAGGAAGTGAGTTAGGAGGACAGTACAATACTCCTGAAGCCGAAAGGGTTTCTTACCTTTTACAGGCCTCCAATTTTGGAGAGGAGCTGCTGTGTTCTGCTGGCACCTGGGCCACATATTGGAAATACTGGAAAAGAAGGCTAGGCAGGAGCTGAGGAAATGTGAGCACACTGCCACTGTTTGCAGCAATCCACAGAGCCAACAAGCAAGCAACTGAGCAGGAGCCACAGCCATAAGGCCTCAGAAGAGCGAAGGATCCTAAAAAACAGAACGATTGGAAGTGTAGCTACAGTTAGGGACTACAATAAGCTCACACAATACAAATCTGCCACAGTCCACCCTGCTCTTCCCCTACTTGCCTCTATAAACATCCTATTCCGTCATAAGTAAAGGCAGTAGCAAGATTTGAGGCCGGATCCTGCTGCACTTATGCTAGCCTTGAGTCCCATGGTCTGAAAGGCCTTCTGAGCCTATTCTCCAAACAGCTACATCCAATTTCAGTCCCAATTCAAGGGCTCACACGTCATCTTATTATCATTCTACTTTCCATCTGGGTGTTGGATATCTTTCTTTAAGCAAAGTCTTAATAATTTCTGGAAATATATTTTGTGAAAACTTGTCTGAAAGGTAAGATGGTGGAAAGCTTATACGACAAGTTTGGCTTTAAATTTGTAACATGTCTAAGGCCCAAATAGGGAGCCTGGAATTTTAACCTTTCTATTAAGGCCGAGTAACAAGGCACAAGTGAGTCTTCCTTGCCCTAGAGGCTTGTTATCATTTAGGATAAGAATTATTGCAGCTGACTTATTTTGGGCAAACCAAAACAGACCACCACTACTAAGAGGCAAACCTAGCTAAGGGAACAAGGCATTTGGTGTTCCCAAAGAAGACGGCATCATCGTTTGCAATGCTGCCCATTGTTTTTCCCCATCTGCCTGCATGTGCATGTTTTGTCTTCCAAACCCAGCCCAAATACTCCTAAAGCCTAAAGTTTTCCTCTGTGCCTTCTCCCGAGTTGCCAAAGTATAGGTATCTGATGATGTAGACAAAATGCCTACAAAAGGATCTACCAGAACTGCAAGCTACATATACCTTAAATTCAAGAGCCACTTAAACAATTTAGTCCTGAAAAACACTTTGGATAAAGCCACCAGGTAATTAGAGGGACTCCCAGTTTGCCGCCACAAAAGGGATCCCTGCAAAAAGCAACCCTAGATCTATCCCCTCCACCCACACACACACTGCTTTCACTGTAGCAATCAGAGGCCACTTGCTGACTTCATATCATCACCTGAGCCAGCTGGGGTAGATGGTTAAGGAAGAGCTTGGCTAATTTAGTCAGCTGGGCTCGCTCTGCCCTTCTCTGACTGACAGGCTGGGCCCCTGCTCCTGCCTGAAAAGTAGCATCTGGGAATGACATACAGTTTGATAACATAAGATGCTTAGGGTTTTTGGCTCAAGTGAGATGTTCGGAGCTAATAGCCCTGTGAGCTGAGTTTTAGCTGCGATCTGCACCTTGAGATATCCGTTCTGTCTGGCTCAGGAAAAAGGGGAAAGAATGAGAGCTTATTTCTAGAAAGGTTTCTGATGAACAGCATTTGTCATTGAAGGGGAAGATGGGTATAATTAGCTTGTCAGTCTAGTTTGGGCTGAGCAGGCTGTCTCTGCTAAGAAAGATGGACTAACTGCCAGAGCCACTGACAGGCAGTCGATAGCGCAGCAATTAATGTCATAAATAATTCCAGAACCAATTACATCAAAATGGACTCGGAGCTTTAAAAAGGTACAGAATTCTCTTATTCTTCCTGCTAACAGCAAGAAACAGCTTTCATTTTTCTCTGTAATTACTTTTCATTGTATATAGCAATACAACTGAGCTTTTCTGTCCATATTTAAGCCTTGTCTTTCTCCGAGCCTCTTCCCCCACCGCCAGACTCCCTCCTTCACCCCACAGGACAAGGCTGTTAAAGTCGATCTTCCCTGCCAGAGCAGCAGGGTGAATGTATAATCTTTTAACTTGGCTGTTGCCGGAGAACCCCAGCTACACCTAAATGATTAAGAGCCGAGTTTTCGAAAATGTCATGGACCGTGACAGTGGAATGCCCCAAACAATGGCATTTGGAAATGAAGACATTTGTGAAATAAATGGATTTGTCTTATTATTTTAAAGGTTGCTGTGACTTTACTTACACTGAATTTATTGATTTGTTCCCCCCTCTCTTTCTTCTCTTCCTTCTTTGCCCCTCCTGCTTTGTATAGTTCCAAGCATGGACACCAGGCCAAAGTGTTGCCTCTACACTGTGCATATAAATTCAATGCCACACATGTATACTAATGGGCGGTTATTTTTTTTTTTTCTTTTAAGGATTAGTCTCTTTAACATGGTGTTTTCTTTAAAAAGCCATTCTCTGGAGCTGTCTCAACTCCTCTGCTAGTTCTCTGTGTGCTCTAGTAAGTATAGAGATAGCACAAAGGCTATTATACCTTTAATGGTGCCACACACTAGATATCAGTAGGCTAATTGTCTCCCCCAAGCTCCAGCCTCCATCAGTTGCCTCTGTAGGCTAGATTAGAGAAAGGAAGGGATTGTGGGAAAGTAAATTACTGTAGGATTCATTCACAGCTTTGTTCCCTGCCTGACAAACATTTCCAACTTTTCAGCCAGAGTGGCATTTACTCTGGAGGGACCGAGGAAAATGGCTCACGAAGCTCCGAAGCTCCCACTGTTCCAAAACTAGCCCGGGCTGCTAGTGTTGCCTGCAGTTTGCTGAGTGTGCTTGGGCTGTGCGCTCCTGCAGCTGATGGCTCTCCCTTTAGCAGTAGGTGTCACTGCAGTGAGTGGTAATTACAACAGAAGATTTTAGAGGACACGGGATAATTAGGCCAGCCTGTGCAGGCATAAACACTGACGTTTACTGTATTAAAAACTCAAGTTGTCGGCATTTTCCTCCCTCGCAAGACCACAACAATGGCAACCTCGCCAACAAAGGCAAGCTTTCAGGAGAACAAAGGACCTTTGCATCTGAGGGAGTTGACTGGGTAACTGTGTTTGGAGATTGGGGCACACTGGCTTCTGCTGGCCAGTCAGGACATGAGATGAGGCAAAATAGCTCATGTTTTGTGATTAGGCTCCCTCCTCTGTCTCAGAGCTCTTTAGCCAAGGCATAATAGGCAGATGGTGATAAATGGCACCTTCTAGGGAGGGCCTCCCTCCTTCACTTTGGGTTGGACACAGGTAGGCTTGCTGAATGCCACTTTCTCCTGCCTTGGTTGTTCTCATGGCAACAGTACCAGATACTTTTACCACTTTTGAGCAGGAGATAGGCGATAGGAAGAGAGGTGGACCCCCTGGATCTAGTCCCAGAAGCAGGAAAGCACATTATATCTGCGCACAAGCAGTAATTTCAGCAAGGGAGCACAGGGCAGATGCAAAATCCAGAGCATTCCAGAAGAACCTGGGTTGCCATCCAAGTCTGTCTTCCCTATTCAAGGTTTTATTTTTATTTTAAGGGTGTGCAGGTGTGTCTGTCTGTCTGTCTGTCTGTCTGTCTGTCTGTCTGTCTGTGTGTACATGTGAGTGTAGGTGCCCAAGGCCAGAAGAAGGCTTTGGGATTCCCTGGAGCTGGAGTTACAAGCATCTTGTGAGCCCAAAACTCAGGCCATCCTCTGTAAGAGCAATATGCACTTGTAATCTCTGAGCCCTTGACTTCCCTACTAAAGAACTACAGGACTCTTAAAGATGGAAGGCTTCCTATTCAATCCACATTCTGTGTCTTATTGATAGGGTGTTGGGCCTACATTCTTGGAAGTGGCTTCTTGGTGATGAGATTGTGGAGTTCACAGTCTAAGAGAGAAAGACAGAAGTAGACCTGTAGACTAATTTTGTGATCCCAGGTGAATTGCTTCACTTAAGAAGAAAACGTTCTGCCTACATCAGCCAGTGCTGAAGAGGAGTAATGTGAGCAGCTCATAAAACACCTGCCCCTAAGATACAAGTCCCTGGCCCTCCCTTCATGCATCCCCTCTCATCTGTAAGACACAGGGCTTCCTCACTTGAGTTTTCAAGGCCCTGATGTCAAATTATGTTGAAACAGAAAGGCCACCCTCACTGTTATTCACAGTGCCCAAGGGAGTTTCTGTGCATGGCTGTTCCCATCCTGCCTCTGCTTGGCTCGAAGCTCTTTGACCTAATATCCATGAAGCTCTTCTGTGACATTGGCAGTGAGAGGTGCTGGCAACATGACAGGAGACAAATCCCACTCCAGTGTGGTATTTTCTAAAGACAAACTAAGCTTAATAAATTTTCTCAGTTATTTCTAGGCTCACAAGTCAGCCTGAGATATTTCAGACTCAATAAGCATTCAGATTGTCAAGACTTCTAAAATATTCCCATGGCTTATAAAAGATGCCCCATCTGGGGCCAAGCACTTGTGGTGGCAGAGTCTAAGCACTTTGTACAGTTAGGAGGTGCATTAAGCACTACCCACCACAGTAAGAAGCTGCTCTGATCTGGGTTGGGCATCCCGGATCTGGGGTTGGGAACATGAACATTTTGAAGGCAGTTTGACAACATGATCATTTAGTGAAGTGACATCACACCTTGGACCTCTGACTTCCTCAGCTTTGGTGTCTGACCCTGTTTTCAGTATCAGGCATAAATTCCCTCCTGCAGAATCCAATCAAGAGAGTGGTTGGTTCCAGGGCCATGTGTTGGGGACAGTGGGCAGCTGGGGATTTGGAGGGAAAGATTTTGTAGGTGTGTGTATGATTAATATACATTCTATATGTGTTTAAAGTTTTCAGAGAATAGAAAATGTACAGACAAAATAGAACAGTAGGGGGTCTGCAGAGATGGCTTAGAGTTTACAAACATTGGCTGCTCTCCCAGAGAACCCAAGTTTGAGTCCCAGCACCCATGCCATGTGTAATTCTAGTCCCAGGGATCCAATGCTCTCTTCTGGCCTCTGTTGATACTATATGCATATGGTACATAGAAACACATGCAGGCAAAAGATCCATGCACATTAAACCTGTCTAAAGGGGATTAAGTAAAGGAAAAGAAGGTTCACACATTTTAAATAGTAGTCATTTAGACCCATTAGTTGCACTGCACAACCTCAAACACACAATTGGGAACATGGTCCAAGAGAGATGGGTTAAAGCAATAGTTTGCTCATGCAGGGAGATCAAGGCAAGAATAACAGCTAAGCCAACAACAGGAGTATGCCACCATGCCAAGAGCCTTTAAAGGTGGCTGGTCTTCATGGATAATGCCTGAGATGGTTTCAGAGCTGTGCCTGTTCTTATCCTTCTTGCTTTACTGAAAAAGATCCCCTACCCCTGCTACTTAGGGTCCTGGAAATACATGCCCTTTCTCAAGCACAAAAGACTCTAGATTCTTATTTACCCTGTAGATGGTACAGATTGTTACATAAACACAAAACTTTGGGATTCAAACAGTTTGATTCAAATGCTCATATTTGAATATGATTATTCAAATGATATTATCTTGAGATGCACAATCTTGGGTAAACAATTTAAAAGATTTTTTTGTTTCATTTTAGCTTTTCCTTTGTCTTTTTTTTTGTACTTGATGGAATACATATAGGCAGGCCTACTTTGTAGTGTTTCAAGAAGACTCCTATAAAATCTCCCAATGTAGTACTCATAGGAGCTATCAGAGGGTAAAGTAATTGGTATAATACAAGCAGAAGATTCCACATTTATTGTCTTCCTTAAGTACCAACAAAATTGACCTGTTTCTGACCTTAACCTTCAAGTTGGAAATACCAAGGCAAAGCTCAGAGCACCCATAACAATGCATTGTGTGGCTAGTAGATTCCTTAGTACTTTAGTTGGATCCTCTAACTGAACTGTGGATACAAGTGAGGCATATGTGTTCTCTGTTAGGGTCTTTTTTTCCTAAAACTCTTGTAGCAGAAATATAAGCTTGAGATCACTGCTAATCTTAGCTCTTAGCTGGAACATCAGGATGGATATTTGGTGGTAATTGTTGACTATGAACTGATGCATGGAAATTCCCAAGCATGAAACTGGATGATTGCAGAGAGTACTGAATTTCTCAGTCTAGGATCTGTATCATCAGTTGTCCCAGTCTTTTGGGCAATGACTGGAAGAGTACAACCATTCACCAAATTAAATAAACTAATGAATTTGACTTAAGTTGAATTGGAATTTCAATGTCCACTCCCCCTTCTCTGAATAAGAAAAATGAAGTTTCCTAAGATAAAACAACCAAAGACTTCCAAAATTTGAATTACATTTAATTATTTCAAGTCACCAAACTCCATTTTTTATTCAGAAGAAATGCCTCCACCTTCTTCTAGCCCTGATGCAGGCTTAACCTTTTGGGGTTAACATAAAATTAGTCTGACCTTATTAGGGATAGAAAGATGTGCTAGAAAAATGTAAATAATTAATCTCCTTTTCATTGCTTTGAACCCCATCTGTGTCCACTGTCTATTCGATACACCGAAAACTTCAAGACTCATGAAAAAGCATTGCACTATCTCTGAATGTTAATTACTTCATCAAAGCTTTATGTCATCCTCAATTTGATCAGTATGTCTTCATTGTCACTATGCTAGTCTTTACCCAAGAGAAAGAATATTAATGAAAACATGTTAAAAATCATATTTTCTAAACATCTAAACATAATACTTATGCATATTCTTGCATTAAATATAAATATGAATTTCTACTTGTCCTTAACTGTATTTCCTGACTAGGCAAAACTCCAACACTATAGTATGATTAGATTTTTCTAGATGGCAATATCCCCCTTTTATCCTTATTATCCATAAATCATGTCATAATGGTCATAAGGATCAAGAAGAAATAAGCTTCTTTTTTTTTAATTCCCTTATTCAACTGACTTAATAAATTCACAAAATTTGGTACCATAATGGAGTACCGTGTGACATTGCTGTAAGAACATTTTTTACTCCCATGATGCTCTAGTAGTCTTTAAGCCTTCTAGAGAGTCTGAGATAGTCAAATGAGTGAATAAGATGACCTGGGTTGACTTTCTGCCTTCTGTAGCTTAGAAAAGGTTTACTACAGGCCAGGCATTGGTGGCACATGCCTTTAATCCTAGCACTCAGGAGGCAGAGGCAGGCAGATCTCTGTGAGTTCAAGGCCACCTTGGTCTCCAGAGCGAGTGCCAGGATAGGCTCCAAAGCTAAAGCTACACAGAGAAACCCTGTCTCGAAAAACCAAAAAAAAAAAAAAAAAAAAAAAAAAAAAGGCTTACTACAGTATCCAAAGAAGTCCTCATCCATTTAGCTTCTCCATTTTATTCTTCTCTTGTTGTCCCCAACTCAAGGACATTTCTCACTCTTTCATATAGCCACAGGAAATGTTAAATTTTCAATATCACTTATTATTTACTATAACCTATTTTATATTTCATGTTATTGATTTTTAATATGCATGCTTGGTTTCATCAATAAATCACAAGTTTGTAGAAAATATTATCATAGGCTTTTTGAATTTTCTTATACATAGAATAATTTCCTTGCATGCATGCAGTACATGCTTTTCTGGCAAGGTGTGGTACAGGATTTATTCCCTACATTCAAGAGGCAGAGGAAGATTGCAAATTCAGGGCCATCTTCAGCTACAAAACAAACAAACAAAACAAAAGTAAAAAGGAAAAATCCATGTGCAGAGGTGAATACTTTTAATTCTAGCATTCAGGAGGCAGTTACAAGCAGATCTCCGTGAGTTCAAAGTCAGCCAGTTCTATAGAGTAAAGTCCAGACTAGGGATACATCGTAAAACCCTAATTCAAGGGAAGGAAGGAAGGAAGGAAGAAGGAAGGAAAAGAGCGAATGATTAGTAGGATTTTTTTTGGAAAATGCCACATGAAAAAGAGTTTGCAAAGTCTTACTAATTCATGTATCAAATATTTGGACATCTTATGCATTTATGGATATATTACAATAAGGCCCACTATTTGTAAAATTAACATATAGTAATAGAAAATAAAATTGTATTGCTATTTACTGTGCACTTGGTAGCATGGTAATGAAATCAGTATGAAATGCACACATTCTTTCTCAGAATTCCTAGATTTCAGCCCCTTTGCTGGGAGAAAGAAGG